>NC_074708.1:13119204-13419204 GCF_024334085.1 Lutzomyia longipalpis | reverse complement strand
GCCCTTCCTTGTTTCTGTTATTTGATTAATTGAAACAATAAATTTTCCACTCCACTCTCGGAAAATTCAATTCCCATTGTAAATTTCTCACTTGGTGTTTTTAATTTATCCCGAGGGGGTGGTCGGTGTGTATATATTTTGAGTCTTTTACGTGGGGGGAGAAGGGCAAAAGGGAGGTTGGAATTTAAATTAATAGGTGAAGGGAAAATGGAAAGCTTTTTCTTGTCTTTTTGTGTCAAATTACTGGACAACATTTCAACAAAATAAATCTAATGCAAATGCGATAGTCAAGGGAATCGTGAGCTTGTTTTTTAAAGCTTTATTTTTAAATTTTCATGAAAAATCCAAAAATACCTACAAAATTAGGAAATTCCAAGAAAAATTCCTCCTTAGTTGAAATTTCTTCATCTGTTGGATTTTTTTTTCATCTTGAATTATTAAAAGCTCCAATTCTTTCATTCCCCCGCGGTGAAAACCATTTGTCCTCCACTGCTGACAATTCCCCCGTGACATCCCAAAATTTTTCCCAACAGAGACTCATCCACTTATCACTCGGTGACTGAAATGGAGAAAGATGGTTTCGAGGGGGGGGGGGGCGGGTGGATGGGGAAGAAATAATAATGGAGAGACCCATGTGGAGTGGATGATGGAGGAGGCAATGTCAACGGGAAATTTGAACAAAAACCATGATCCTTGTCACAACCAATAATGAAAACGATTGAGTGATTTTTGTGTTGTCGTTTACCCACAAAAATTTATATATCTATATATTGTTCTACCAGGGCAGGGGGTATAAGTGGTACAGAATAGAGAGTAAAAAAAAATCCATCCCCATCAAGTGGACTATTTTAAAAACTCATCTTGTCCGTGTAAAAATATTCACTTTTTGTGTTGACATAGGGGTGGAAAATTAATCTGGTCGTTCATTTCCGTGTGTTGAAAAAAAAATTTCCCGAGATACCCCCATATCGCCGAAAGGTCAGAAGAGAATGGCGATGGGAGAGAGGATCAAGTGACATGGAAAATAGTAGATAGAGAGGTTTAGGGAGAATTTTTTTTCTCACCTGAAAGGTTCGCCCTTTCCTTTGTATTTGCATTCTCACCTATCTGCTGCGGGGGCCCATTGTTAGTCTGTGTGCCTTAATTAAGCGATATTTTAATGGGTTATCTCTCATCCCGTTCTTTTTTTTGCAGCTTCAAAACATCCAAAGGTGTTGGATACACAGCGCACTTTGTCGGCAATTGTCTGGTGTTAACATCAATGAAAGTCAAAGGGAAGGGCTTTCAGCATTGTGTCAAATATGAATTTCAACCGAGAAAGGTGAGTCCGCATCTGCAGTATTCTCTTAAAATTTCGATACACACCACATCATCCCCCGTTAGTACCCACAGAACCCCCCCATTGTGTTGTTCTGAAATACAATTCACGTGGGAAATTTTCTGGATGTAGAAGAGCTTTTTGGAATGTACCCTCCAGGATAAAATCATAAATGAACCAGGGTTTCTGTTGATGCAAAATATTCCGAGAAAACTGGCAAAACAATCTCCCGAAGTATTTCGGAATTGGCAATTTAGGGGCTTGTGCATGCTCAATACAGAAAAGTTGACAAAGGGTTTCATTTTCCTGGGAAATATTAGTTTTTTTTTTGTTAATGGGGGTGTTTTGTGAGGAGAAAAATTAATCAGGACTTTGAAATAATAGCAGGGTTTAAAAAAAACTTTTATTTTAATAAAAAAGATGCTCCCCGGGGTTTTTCATAGAGGAAAAACAAGATTTTGCGTTAATTAATATCTATTCTAATCTAATAATTTAAAAAAAAATTGTTCCATGTTTGTAGGTAATTTAGAATTCTTGTAAATGAAAGAATTTTTTAGGAAGAATTTAGGCGAACCTGGGGTAAAACGGTGAATTTTTGGGAGATAATTTTTCCTGAGTTCCGTGGAAATATTTGAGATTATCGTATAGCAAATTTTCCGGTCTACAACTTTGTCTCAGACGATTTTTCTCTATCTCCACGGGAAAATGCTTTTTCAGACCATTTTCCAAACCCTTCCACATTTGCCTGTTCCAAAAATCCTGGTGTAAAATGGTTAATTGCGTTTTTTGTTCGCTAATCTTAATTTAATGAAATTATTTTAGCAAGGCACTATAATATCTATTGAGAATGAGATATTTGTGTACCAGTTAAAACTTTTTTTAATAAAAAAAATACAAAAATATAAAAAACGTTAAATTTAAAAAATTGCATTTTTAATTTTTATAGTTTATAAAAATTGGTAATAGTGAGTGATCAAACATCCTAAATTGTATATAATGGTTATACTGATTAAGAAAAATTTTTAAAGTTATTTTAAGAAAACACCAAATTCACCATTTTACCCCTAGGGGTACTTTTTACTATCAGTGTTCTACGGGAAAACTCGGAAAATTTTTATGGAAAATTCAGATTAGATTCGTGTTTAGCAATAGTTTCTCTGTCTAAAAATGCATTTGGATCAAAAAATTACAGAGAGTTTCGCCAAAACTTTATTTGTAGTTGAGAGATCAAAATAACTTTGAGGTTTGAAAAATTTGTTTTTCAAATAAAAGCCAAAATATTGGATCAATTATTATGAAACTTTCTATGCTTAGGCAGGGGCATAAAGTGCAACTACTGAGAAGATTAGAGAGATTAGCTCCAATTGCTTCTTGAGATATTAATTATTATTATTTTTTTCCGATTCACCATTTTACCCCAGTTACCCCTAGTTCTAATTAATCTCTTAATTTTCTAAATTGCACTTCTTTTTCCTCTTAACAGTGGTATATGATTGCGATCGTGTATATTTACAATCGTTGGACAAAGAGCGAAATCAAGTGCCTGGTCAATGGACAACTAGCGTCAAGTACGGAAATGGCGTGGTTTGTCTCCACAAACGACGTGAGTATCAGCAGCAGCATGCTTTTAAACCTTTTTGACGATTAATGCAATCAGTGCAGATGCCCCCCAAAATGCTGCGACATGCTAAACATTTTACTAATTTCCCCCTTCAATCTCGTTTACCCGGGATAGCCATTCGATAAGTGCTACATTGGGGCGACGCCCGAAGTGGACGAAGAGCGGGTGTTCTGTGGTCAAATGGCAGCAATTTACTTATTCAGTGAAGCGCTCACAACACAGCAAATTTGTGCTATGCACAGACTAGGTCCAGGTTATAAGGTAAGACAAGAGTATTAATTAAATTTTCATTTTTATTTTCTTTTCAATTATTTATATATATTTTTTTAATTATCCAAATTAAATGTATAAAAAATATACAACAAAAAATTCACCTTATTTCATGCTGCACTTTTGTACAAAAAAAATGACAATTCAACTTTCTATGTGTGTGAATTCTCACGGTTTTTTTGAACAACAAAAATCACCATAAAAAACACACGCAAAATATAATTTTATGTGTTTGCAAAAAAACGCGCCAATGACCTCTCGACCTCTTATCACAGTCGCAATTTCGATTTGACAACGAATGTTACCTCAATTTACCGGACAATCACAAGCGGGTGAGTGTTTCTTCCCCAACTGCAGCAAATGTGGCCCCGGGTGGGACTGCGGGCGTGGACACGGCGGGTGAGCACGTGTTGCACTATCTCTTGAGCGGCGCCGCAGCCGCGGCCGGTGCTCAAGCTGTGAGTGCCAGTGTTCCGCCGGCGGTGCCAGCGACGGCCCCGAGCACACCAGCAGCCGCCGTGCCATCAACATCCCCCTCTTGTGTTGCAAATGTTGCTAGCGACGACTTTAATTTTGTATCCGTAAGCATGCTTTTTATTTTCTTTTTATATTTGTTCACAATTTATTTGTTTTATTTTTGTGATTTGCAACTGTAGCTTTTAAGATGTTTTCTTTGCAAAATCAGGGGTTTGATTTATACGATTGTCTACACTTTTTTCATATGATAATTTCTGCGGATTATCTACAGATATAACGATGATATTTTGCAGATAAAAGTCTATTTGAACACGTTATTTCTATGTAAATATACAGCATAATCTTGAAAAATATAAATAATGTTTTTAAAATAGCTAATTGGGCAAAAAATGTAGATTTTCTCGGGGTTTTATTCATAAACTGCCGAGTTTTTGTCGACAAATTGCTGAATAAGTGACGAATTTATCTGAAAATTCTTAATTCCGTTTCTTAAAACTTATTTAAAACAGTGAAAAACGGTTTTTATTAAAGAATCCTGCATAAAAATAACTTTTTTATAAATTCTTTTATGCAAAATAAAATATTCAAATAGCATAATCAATAAAATCGTTCAGCCAGAAAAAAGCTAAAAAGTGTAGACAATCGAAACATCCCTGGCGTGGAACACAACCCAGTTGGCACAAAAGGTCATTATAAGGTCTAATGTGCCGAAAATGATCGTTAGAATAACGTTGATTATTCGTCAAAAATAAGTCATTTTACGTGATAATGGGGAATAAAAAAGACCCACGTTGAAAGTCAGTACACCGTCAGAATAACGTTATTGGAAGAAATTTCTGACCTTTTTCTTACGTTGTACTGACCTTTAAAATTTGAGACCAAAAAGGGAAATTTTTGACATGGCATCTCAAAAAAAATTTCCCAAACATATTTCTCTCTCTAGCATACATGGTAGCATAGGATAATGGTGTCTTCTCTATTTCCCTACCGATATACCATATTTATTAATATGGTATATTTTACAAGGAATATTTATAATTTTTTTTCGAAATTTCCTATATCTCAAATTTATATGCCGAAATACTTTACCGTCGCAAATAAGTCAAAAAGAACCTAAAATGGACCTTTCATTCAAAATTAATTATTTTTTATAAAAATTTTTGAAATATTTCTGATGATAGAAAAAAGATTTTGTCTTTACTACTCATTTAAAATGTCTTAGACATCCTTCCTATTGCTTAAAATGCTGACCCGGCTTGATTCAAAAGCAATTAAATATCCTGAATTTCGCTATAAAATTTATTGATACTCCCGGACACTTAAATCTACGCCATATCTCGTAGCTTAAAAATTTTTGTCACATATATTGTATTTGACCGAAACGTTAAAATGAACAGATAAATGATATATAATGTAGAGGAAAAAGAGCTTTTTTTTTTAATAAACTATTATATTTTTGAATAGGTATCATATATATTTGTATATCAAAAAGCAAAGTGTGCATTAGTAAATTATTTTATGTAAAACGAAAACATATTAAATGCGATCAAATTAAATATTGTTTAATCTTCAAGCAAAATAAGTTTTTACCGAACCTATTTTCTCAGAAGTATTTCTTTAAAAGTATGTACCCAAAATGAAAACAGCCTAATACATTTTGTCTTATATGGATTATGACCTGCAAGCCTGCAATAAACATTTAAGAGATAAGCAGAACAACCCTTGTAAACTGCAAAGCAAGCTCAATTAAATTGCATACCTGGGAATAATTTAGGGTTTTTAAGGACCTTTATTTATTTTGAAAAGAAAAATGTAAGAATCGGCAATTAAAGTTTATGCAATACATATTATATGCCCATAATGTATTTTTTCTCTTATTCTAGAAAAAAAAGCTTAAAATAAACTGTAGGAAAATATTGCCATAAATTGATAAAAATCATTTCTATCAAATAATCTTATGTGTCTAATAAAAAAAAAATTTGTGATCTTTTTTATTGAAAAGAAAACAGATTAATTATTCTTAATTTTGTGCACGAGATAGGTTTACATTTGAATCTTAAGAAATTCTATGCGGATTTCCTTACGTTCGGATGTCCCTTTTTGAACGCTCCTTTTCCCTTAGTGAATTTCAGAGAAGGTCTTCCAAGACACCTACGCACAATTTTGGTCATCCGCATAAGCATTCTTCCCTATTGTTATATGACATGCGCGAAATACTCAAATTGCGGCAATAAATGACGAATTTCTTAATGAACAAAACCTGGCGCACCCTCATTATGATCTCCCTTAATGATTTCATTGATCATATTGCTCATTTTTATTGATTTATTCGAGAAAATCGTGAAAAACCTAAACCAAAACAAACGCCTGTCAAAGGTCAAAAGAAGAGTGCAGAAATACAAAAAAGAAATATCCCATGCAGTCTTTCTCTTTCTGTCTCTCCCTCAACACCAAAGGTTGGTGGAAGGTAAGTGTACTTACGGTATTCTGACGTTGAGATTTCGGCAGGAATTTTGGCCAAAGTTGATGGAGGGTCAGAAATTTTGTGCTTTCTTACGGTATACTGACGTTGTTAAGGAAGAAATTGAAAGTATATTTTCTTATAATAAATGAGATTTTTCTGCCCAAAAAAGCTTTTAAAACTACTTACTCACTTTCAAACAATCATTTTAATGCATTTATATGCCATTTTAATTAGTTTTTGATGATAGAAAAAATGATTGATTTTTCATCTTACTGACCTTTAATGACTTATTTCTGACGATATTCCAACGTTTACACAAAAAATTGAATTTATGCGAAAAAAATGAAGTAAATAAAGCAAAAACGTCTTTTAATAGCTTTTTGATCATCTACAAATAGATTTCTAATGTTTTAATGACTAAAACTTTGATTTCTGCAAAATGACTAAAAATGCCTCAATTTTTACTGACTTTACTTACCAAAAAATAACGTTATTTTGACGTTAGAATTTAGTAAGCTAATGACGAAATTCTAACCATTTTTGACGATAATCTAACGTTATTATAACGTTAATAAATAGTAAGTAAAGTCAAAGTTATTATGTGTTAGCTGGGAAGTTAATTTGCACATGGTATAAAATGCTGTTGAACTTTTTTAGAATTGTTTCAGCATTTGGTGCCAAGGCACTTGTTTTTTTTCACACCCACCCCCGTT
The DNA here is from genome assembly GCF_024334085.1 of Lutzomyia longipalpis. Classification (NCBI taxonomy): domain Eukaryota; kingdom Metazoa; phylum Arthropoda; class Insecta; order Diptera; family Psychodidae; genus Lutzomyia; species Lutzomyia longipalpis. The sequence goes on along the minus strand of NC_074708.1, from coordinate 13,412,341 downwards.
TATTCCTTTCTCTGCAGCATCCCACAACCTCTTTTGAGCTGAAGGCTCTATATTTGTACTTTTTCGTGCTTCTAGGAGAAAAGCTTTCCACCCATGCCGCCCCCTTAATCCGTAAATCACAATAATGTTGTGTGCTTTTTATTCGGTTTTTCTCTGCATTTTTTTTTTCTTACGCCTTGTCTTTTTCCCAACACCAAATTGACGTGGAGCTGTGGGGAAAAGGAGCTTTCTCTCAATGTTTTTTTTTCACTTACAATCAGCTATATGGTTCTATAACCAAAATGAGAATACTGATAAATAAATAAATACAAATTCTTTCAAATTCATTGGATTGATAGCTGAATCTGATCTATTTTTTCCCTGCTTAATCTAGGAATTATTCTGTGGAATAGTGCGGGCTTTTTTTTTTGGTGTGGCAAACGTGTGTGAGGGAGAGGATGACCGTGGTGGGGAACTCATGTTAAAATTGAAAAAAAAAATGGAAATTTAACAATGAAAATCCGTGGGAATTGAGTGAAATTTTGATTTGAAAATCTGACAGCTTGTCTGGCGAATATGTGCAAATAGATGAAAATTAAATGTTTCTATGTTGAGTGATGATTTTTTAAACCACATCATAGATGAAAAAAAATATTCTTGCAACTCGCTGACAGGGCTTTACTATATTTTTTTTTGAAAAATAAAATGTATATCATAAAAATTAAATTAAAAGAAAAATACTGGGAAATTTAAATTAATCAAAAATCGAATTAAAAACTGCAAAAACGGGTTAATAAGGATTGATATTTCACTCCTTTTTCGAACATAAATTTAATTATAATAATTGATTTAATATAAAAAAAATAAAATCAATCATTTGGTTATTAAATAAATTGGATAATTAGCTCATGAAAATATTTCGCATTTTTCTAAATGAATTGCATCCCTTTTTTTTAATTTTCCTTTCATCCCTCCCATGCTGAATGATTTAATTCCTGCATTATGCATTTTTGTATGTATTATGTATATTTTCTAAACTCCTTCAAAAGAGCCTGACATGATGAACATTCCTCACATTCTCTCCAAAAGAGAGAAGCTTTTAATGAAACACAACTTGTATTTCTTGGAAAATTAATTTTCAAAGTGCCATAAATGTTGGAAATGTGACTTGCATGTGGATGTAACATGCATTTTGAAATATGCTCTTTCTCTCTCTTCAGAATGGAAATTATATATATATGATTTTCATGCTCTTGAGAGTTCTTCATTTCCCCCTTTGTTATTTGAAAATTTATTTATTTATTACGTTTACTTGCCTCTTTTGCTCCCAATTTTCCTCGTATAAGTGTGGTTTAACTTTCTCTGTCCCTTTCTCCCAGGAAAGTTTGAGAAATAAAAATAATGGAAAACGGTGTATATTTTGCCCAAAATGCTGGCTAGTGCTCTCCTTCTCTTCTAAAAGTTCTAACGCTGAACTCTCTCTCTCTCAGGGTGGAATGAGTTTCTGTCTCCTGAATTGCAAATGAAGTTGAGAATGCTGGAAAATTAATTAATGTCAATTTGCAGGTTCTGTACGATGGAAAGTTGTCCAATGCCATCGTGTTCATGTACAATCCAGTAGCTACGGATGGTCAACTCTGCCTGCAATCGGCACCCAAAGGGAATGTCTCGTTCTTTGTACATACACCGCATGCTCTTATGTTGCAGGTAATTAATTTCACCATAAGGATCAATAAAATGATAAATACTCAAAAGCCAGTCAAGCAGTTTATTCAAATGAATTTCCTCCTTTGACTTAAAGCAAATAAAACAACACAAAAGGGATCAATGGATACTCAATATTTAATACTTCTTTATATTCGACAGGACGTGAAAGCTGTCGTTACGCATTCCATTCACTGTACATTGAATTCAATCGGAGGAATTCAAGTACTTTTCCCCCTCTTCTCCCAATTAGACATGCCATACGATGGTACGAGTGATGTTAAAAGAGATCCAGCATTATGGTGAGTATATTACTGTGTATATGGAGGATTTTTAATTAAACCCCCAACTCCCCTTTTAGTTGGAAAAATTATTTTTCATGGAAAATCTCAAGTTGATTAAAAAAATGAATTTTAAATGGAAATGTGAAGGAATTTTTGTACATTACGCGATGGTTATATTTTGTGCACTCGCGCAATTTTTATAGAGTCCTCCTATTATAATGAACTTCATCATTATACCACCGAGGGTCATTGATTTAAATGTATATTTAATGTTCGATGAATTTCCTCATTCAAAAAATGTAGGATTCATTTTTTTCTTCAAATATAATTTATTCATCTCAACAAATCTGAATTTCATTAAAAGGAAAGATGAGATGAGTCTCCCTGCGAGAGCTTTATATTATATCAATGTTTTGTATAGGAAATTTAATGCTCTATAACTATACTTACAACACTCTTATGTCTTTAAGAAAAAAGGAAAATGCATGAATATTTCATTTTTCTTAAAGTTTTACATGCGCAGAAATATCCCATTCTTTCCATTCTTTTTACTGAAAAATTTAACACATTTCCATTTTCTTCTGTTTAAATAAAATATAATCGTAAAAAGAAATGAATTTTGAACTTTAAAAAACTTCTCTTTTAAAGAATTCCATAAAAAGTGAACATGCTCAACATTTTCCTTCACTGGAAAGAAAATTAAAAATCGTGTAAATTGCTTTTTCATTCTTTTTTAGTTCAAAACTGTTGGGTTTCATCTGTGAACTCGTGGAGAGTTCTCAAACTGTCCAGCAGCACATGATACAAAATCGTGGTTTTCTCGTGATATCTTTTATGTTACAACGATCCTCCCGGGAACATTTAACGTTAGAAGTTCTTGGATCGTTTCTCAATCTCACGAAATATCTCGTGACATGTCTTTCGGCCAATAGTGATCTTCTTCTAAAGCAGGTAAATAATCTTCTCTCTGTTAAAATTTTCTCTTAATACTCTTTGGGGATTTTTTTTACAAGTGTCATAAAGACTTAAATCAACCAAAATGTTACAACCACATGATTTTTTTTATTCAAATCAATTGAAATATTTAACTGATTAATATGTATAAGCCGGCTAAAGGCATTTTCTATGGGGTCATGAGGTTTTTTTCGTTCCGATTTATTTTCTATTATTTATTTTATTTTTCCGTATTCCCCTTTTCAATGAAATAACATTTTTTTTTAACTCATACAGACAGTAAGGTGCACGTTTAATATTTTTCTCTATTCATGTTTCCAGTCGTTTTTTGTTATGGCCGATGAAAAAATATATAAAATATTTAAAAATTTTGTCAGCATGTTTCCCGTATATATATTTTTTTCTTTGATTTATATGCCAAATGAGTTTACTAAAATAACTGCATGGGGAGCTTCCCTCGAAATGATGGGGATGCTACATATTTTCAATGGCATAGTGAATGGCGTGCAATATCAATTTTTGGAGTTATTTATCCTACAGAGAATGACATTTTTCCGATATTTAATTTTTATTCCTTGCGCGCAGTGCTTTCAATTCTGATAATAATTTTTTTTTCGTGTCAATGTTATGCAGTTCTCTTTGGAAAATGTATTGTATTATATGTGTAGCAATTTATCGCAGAATTTTGTACTAATAAAATACAAAAAAAAAGAGTCGAGTTTTATGTGGAAAAATTTTCAATTGAAAATTGGGAATGGTTTTAATGAAATGAAATGTACTGCCTGGTATTGAATTATCGTTTTTTTTTTATAATATTCATTGGCATTGCTTTTTTGTAATTAGTTGGTATACCACAATCGTGGCATACCAAGTATTGTAATCATCGGAAAAACCGACCATCTCAGATCGGGCTCAAACTTGGTATGAGCACGTTTTAGACATCCCACATTACGAAAATGGTGGTGGAAAAATTTTGATCCGGCCGGCCGGCCTGCCGGCCGGCCGGCCGGCCTCTGCGCCAAACTTTACCTTATAACTCGAGAACAGTAACAGATAGAGACTTCCGGTTTGAAGTTTTCTATAGAAATGTGGGTGTAAAATTTCATTTTTTCGCATTTTCAAAATTCAAAATGGCCGCCGTCCGCCATTTTGAAATACCGTCAACCACTTCCTTTACAGCTAGAGGTCTGAAATTTTAGTATGTTGTAGTGCTCAGTGAGATGTTTTCATCAACAAATCATACTTCAAAATCGGTCAAGCGGTTTAGCAAATATGGCGGCCTAAAGCAAAAAGTGTTTTTTCAATATAACTCGAGAACGACTTAACCGATTTTGACCATCTTGGTATCAAATGAAAGGTATTGAGAAGCCCTACAACAGTCTAGAACATTCCAAGTTTCAAAAACATCCGCAAGAGGCGCTAAAATCGAAAACAAAAATTGCCTAACTTTAAGGGGCAATATCTCCGAACATCTGTTATAGATTTCCTTTAAATTTTGATATGTTGTAGCCTGACTCAATATCTTTCATCAGTCCGAAAATGAAGAAAATCTATGTCTCCGTTTAGAAGATATAGCCATTTGAAAAATTCTTGAATTTGAAAAGTTCTAAGAGCCATATCTCTTGAACGGTCTGTCCGATTTTGCTCAATTTGGTATCAAATTAAAGGTTTTGCAAAACTCTATAACTTTCCGAAACATCAGAAACCTCTAGAACCATTCCTTGTGGACAAAAAGTGCAAAAAACTGTTTTGGTAGAACAAAAATCCGCCATTTTGTGTTCTGGAGGTGACCTTGAAATGTAACGCAATATACATCAGATAATAGCTTATTTCAATAGCTTTCCATAACTAGTCAAGAAATTTCTGTAGGTCTAATAGAACTTAAGATATATGCATTTTAATCTGTCAAATTGCTTAATTTTACAAAAAATCGACTTTGCCTACTAATACTACTCACAAATTAAATTACAACGCATAGACTGACCCATCCGCGTTGTGGTATACCAACTCTAATAACTGGACGCGTTATGATTGACTTTTCATTTGAATTTCTGTATCTCTGGAGGGATTAAAATGAAATATATACGCGAACTAATTGCTAATTGAGAAGCTCAAGCATTTAATATTGATTGAAAATTTAAAATAAGGATTTTGAGATGAAAATAAAACTAATTAATAAAAGAGATGATTTAATTGAAAAACTACATACATGGGGAATATTTTTTGCGAGAATTGAGTGAGAATTTTTAAAATTAAAAAAAAAGTATTTAAAAACTCTCTTTGACAGATTAAAATGTTTTTAAAAAAAAAAGTATATGGGTAATAAAATTTTATTTTTTTAAACTATTTTAGCTATTTTTAGATTATAAAAAAATTCTATGGCAGTTAGATTTTAGTATGACAATTTTAGTAAACACCTAAAATGTCGTAGAAAAAATAAATGAATTAAAGAATAATTAAAATCACCAAATCGCAGTTTAAATTTGAACAAAAGGTTTTAGGTCAGAGACAATTAAATAATACTTTTACATGGAATTGCTTTCAAGTTCTAAAACAGTTCTTTAAAACTTTAAAGCTCGTGTTCTAACGTTCTTAGTAAATTCTTGAACCTTAGGTTGTGTCGTAGAACCTACAAGGTAGCCAATAATAACGTTTTCTTTACGATTTATTCGATTTGAATTCAAGCCTATTTGAAGGCGGGACTTATCTCTCAAGTAGAATTGAATAGAGTATAGTCCGTTAAAAAAAAAGCTCAGGGTTGATACAATAATGAATTTTCAGATGATAATTTGAGAAGAATTTTGCGCTGTTTGCCTTGGACGTTTGTTGTTTTTTTGATTTTTTTGATCTTCTGATTGTTGCTGTTGTACCTTGCTGCATGCCTCAGAAAAAATGTGGCTGTAGCAGGACAGACCTATACCACGGCTAATGGTAGCTATTTTGCTTCTCATTCCTTACATGGCAGCTCCTGGATCATGTCCTTTTCAATCCATCCCTGTGGATTTATACGCCGGCCAATGTGCAGGCACGGCTGTACTCCTACCTCGCCACGGAGTTCCTCAGTGATACGCAAATCTACAGTAATGTCCGTCGTGTGAGCACAGTCCTGCAGACGGTGCACACCCTCAAGTTCTACTACTGGGTGGTGAATCCACGGGCAAAGAGTGGTATTGTACCGAAGGGTCTCGATGGACCACGACCAGCGCAAAAGGATATTCTCGCCATTCGGGCGTACATTTTGCTCTTCCTCAAGCAACTCATCATGATTGGCAATGGCGTAAAGGAGGATGAACTGCAGAGCATTCTCAACTACTTGACAACCATGCATGAGGATGAGAATTTGCACGATGTCCTGCAAATGCTAATTTCTCTCATGTCTGAACATCCCAGCTCCATGGTGCCTGCCTTTGATGTCAAACACGGCGTACGGACAATCTTCAAGCTTCTCGCTGCTGAAAGTCAATTGATTCGCCTCCAGGCACTCAAACTTCTTGGTTTCTTCCTCTCTCGCAGTACACACAAGTGAGTCTCTTTTTTTTATTATTTTGAGAATTTTTCTCTAATGGGAAATTCTGCACAAGTTCCCCCCCCCTCTCTTGGGGTAGTTCTTTTTTTATGTCGTTGTTTCACAGAATTTCCATTTCATGAAATTCCATTGCTTAAAAATACATCATTTGAAGTATTAATCCCACAACCACTACCCCGCATGTATTGCGGGATGGGACAAAGAATTCAAATTAAAACCTCCTGCATCTCTTGAAATATTTGCAAAAAATATTTCTGTTGAAATTGAGCCAAAAGTAAAGGAGATAGCTGTGAAGAAAGCCATCCATCGTCATGGCTGAAAATGTTACGATGAGTGCATTTAATTTATGAGGATTTTGTGTGCATGTGTACCTTTACAGGAGGAAGTACGATGTGATGTCACCACACAATTTGTACACACTCCTGGCGGAGAGGCTGCTCATGTTTGAGGAGTCACTCTCGTTGCCCACGTATAATGTTCTCTATGAAATAATGACGGAGCACATATCTCAGCAGATCCTCTACTCGAGACATCCGGAGCCGGAAAGTCATTTCCGCCTTGAGAATCCAAGTGAGTGAATTCTTAATATCCCCAACACACCAGCATATAGCATCTCTTTCTCTCTCTCTCTCTCTCCCACCCTTAAGCCCCTTGCATATTCGTTGAATTTTTGTGTCATTTTACATTCTCAGATGGAAGGAGCTGACTTTGCTTATTGATTTCATGTGCAGCAGTGCATTTCAAAAGCTCCTTTCTAAAGGGAAGAGTTTACCGGAAAAACTATGGGGTATTTATATAGAAAAGTTTGCCTGGGATGTCTTATTGTTAGCGGGAAATTGCAGAGGGGATTGTTCATTTCCAGATGCCATTGGGAAAACATTTAAAGTTTGTTGTGAAATTCATTGATTGCGCAAAGGGTTCCAATAGAAAAAGCTTCTTTTTGCAATGAAAACAATTTTCTGAAATTTTTATTATCAATTTTGAGAGCTTTTCGTCTAAATTTGATTTCTCTTTTTCTCCTTTTTTTTCGTATTTTCTCACTTATTTCAACAGATATCTGGTAAGCTTTTAAGAAGGAGTTTTTCTTATTTTTTTAATGCCGAATTAGGGCTAAAAAATTATAGAAAAAAAATGGCAGAAAAGAACCAAAGTTTTCTGGGTTAAGAGGTTAATATTCTTCTTACTCATTGCGACCTAATAAATTCTCATTTTCCACAAACAATCCTTACCATTTCGAGAACACAAGAAATATAATTTTCTTTTCTTTCTTTTCTTTTTTTTTAATTGAGAAAGAAAAAAACGTAAAAAATAACTTCAAAAAGAAATCTTTCTTATGAAAAGTTATATTTATTGTTTCAATTGAAAAAGTTAAAAGTTAGAAATTAAATTTATACAACAAAACATTTCCTGAACCAAGGAATGTGTGGGGTAAAACTTTCATCCCCTAAATCAACTTCCTAAATTATTGTGTGCGAGATTTCGTGTATCTTTGCAAAGAAGAACCCAACCAAAAGTTCCGGGGCGGAAGTTTTCGTGCAAGATCTGTGAGACTATACCTTCAGCCAGATTGTGTATTGTCTCGGGGAAATGTATTATTGTTTGTCGATTGGAATAGAGAGCAATCGATGTTGCGCAAATAGTGGGTAAAGTTGGAGTTTCTTATGCTGCAGGGGATGTTTCGTTTTTTTTTTTTTCATCTCGGTGAATAAACTCTGAATAGAGTGGAAGAGGAAGTTCTTCCGCGAAATGGGAATTAGAGAGAGAGAATTTATGCACCGTAACTCGTGTGGAGAACGTGGATTTTCATTGATAAATCCCCCATTTGTATTTGTGTATGGGAAATGCAGTGATCCTGAAGGTGGTGGCAACACTTATTCGGCAGTCGAAGCAAACGGAGCAATTGCTGGAAGTGAAGAAGCTCTTCCTGTCGGATATGACGCTCCTGTGCAACAATAATCGCGAAAATCGGCGTACGGTACTGCAGATGAGTGTGTGGCAAGAGTGGCTTATCGCGATGGCGTACATCCATCCGAAGAATGGTGAGGAGCAGAAGATCTCCGATATGGTTTACTCGTTGTTCCGTATGCTGCTGCATCATGCGATAAAACATGAATATGGGGGATGGCGTGTGTGGGTGGACACCTTGGCGATTGTGCACTCAAAAGTGTCATATGAAGAGTTTAAGTTGCAATTTGCTCAAATGTATGAGCACTACGAACGTCACCGGACGGACAACATTACGGATCCAGCTCTTCGTCAGGCACGTCCTATCAGTACAATTAGTGGGTGGGAGAGGGAGTCGGATCAGGTGACGGAGGGTGGGGCATCCATTGTGGAGATTGAGGGTGGTAAGGTGTGCCACAAAGTAAGCACAGCGACCGCCACGGAGGAGTGCGATGGGGAGAACAATAAGATGAAATGTGGCTGTGAGGATGAGGAGGTCAAAGTGACCACCACATCCGCCGAATCTGTCCAAACGATATCGCACATCTCCGATGTCTACAGTAAGCAAGTTAGCAGTGAACCCATTTGCAATGGTAATGCCCACGATTCCAGTACCGAAGAGGAGAAATCACCAGCCAAGGAAATCACAAATACATCATCCGGAGGCACGGAAGTGCTTAAACAGGTGAGTTTAGTATTTGAGCTTCTCTTTTAATTTTTTTATACCTTGATCTGCTGCACTTTTTTTTAAAGTTTTATGATAATCTCTGGTTAAAAGCTCCAACGTGAAAATAGATCAGGATTATTTTGTTTTTTTCCTGAGCTTAACACGCGGAGATTTAGTCTTATGCCTGCAAAAAAGCTAAAAACAGATGAAGAAATTTTTAGATATTTTTATTTTCCCAAATTAACGAATAATAATTTACTTTCCTGATTGTAATTGATTTTTTAAAAAAAAAATGAACGTGCCATGAATCGAACCGGAGAAACTTTGATTGAGAGCTTAATGTCTTACTCATTGTGCCAAATGAGAAGAAGAAATGTCTCAAGTTACATTTAATTTTTATAAATACAGCAAAAAGGCACAAGAAAAATCATATTAAATATCAATTTGTTCAAAGATCATAGCTTTCGCTTTAATTTAATTTTAAAATAAAATCTCCATTTTAATCTTCTCGAATATTTTATTTTATTAAAAAACTTTAAATTCAGACAAGTTTTTGTGCAATTTAAATAGCTGTTTATTCTCCATCTCTTAGATTTTCATTCATGAAGCACAGCTCATGCATACAACATATTTATCCTTTTGCATTTTATATCAAATTAATTGCACAAACTATGCAAATTTTGCAAAATATAGCAATGCATGCATCGTTGTGAATCTAAATTTTGTAGGTATCCCCACTCATGCATTTTATATTATCTGACAATATTAATTAAGGTGCTCGAGGTGGATGCAGATGATATCATCATCCCCCCACGGGAGGAGGGTGAAACGAAGGAGGTTGTGGAGAAGATTGTGGAAGAGATCATTGAGAAGTCTGAGAAGTTGCTGAGTGACTGCAAAACCACATCGGATGAGATGATTGTGGAGTCAGCGTCACCCGTGATAAAGGATGAGGAATTGGAATTGGCCGTTAATGAGGTGGTGAAGGGTGTGCGTGAGATTGAGCGCAAAGTTAAGGGTGAGAGTGATGATAGCCATTCAATTAGTCGGAGCAACAATAATTTAGATTTATCCGATGCAACTGCGAAAGATAAGACTGATTTACTCCTGTCAAGTGCAATAATATGTAGTAGTAGTGGCACCGCGACGGCTAATCAGGACAATGAGGTTGTTGGGGCGATTGTTATGGAAATTGTTGAGAGGAGTCTGGATGAGATAACGGGTGTACAGGGGGATGTTGTGCAGAAGGCCACCGAGGTGGTGGACAATGTGCTGCGTGATGCGAGTGTTGTGAGTACAATTAGTTCCAAGCCGCTGGAAGATGCGGCCCGTGAGGAGATTGCCAGTAGCATTGTGGATGAGATGGTGGAAATTTGTCTGGACGATCAAGTGGAAAAACACGCCGCGGATGTGCAAAGTGACAGCGACCGGGGGGAGGTGCAGTCACCCACTGAGAAGATTGATGTGGCGAATGTGGTGGAGAATGGGATACAGACATCAGAAACGAATTCACCGCAAGTCCAAAAGCCCCAGAGTGCATCGACGAGCACCCAAGTGGAGAATAATCACTTTGGTATGTATATGCGTTGCGCTTTATAGCCTACATGTGAAAGCGATTTATATTTTACCCATGAAAAGCTCTCTCTCTCTCGCGCTATGTTGATGGAGAATGGACGAGAGTAATGGAAGAAAATCCGGTCGTTTTCCCATTTTGTATTTTGCAGAACTGAAGAGGTCCAAATCCGGATCAACGCGACCAATGTTTAGCCCCGGACCAACGAGGCCGCCATTTAGAATTCCCGAATTCAAATGGTCCTACATCCACCAACGTCTCCTCTCTGATGTTCTCTTCTCCCTCGAAACGGACATCCAGGTGTGGCGCAGTCATTCCACGAAGAGTGTCCTGGATTTTGTCAATTCCAGCGAGAATGCCATCTTCGTTGTAAATACTGTACATTTGATATCCCAATTGGCCGATAATCTGATTATCGCATGCGGTGGTCTGTTGCCTTTACTTGCAAGTGCTACTTCACCAAATGTGAGTATTAATAATTTACCTACTTTCACCTACTTCACCCTCAATCCCAAAGTGATGCCATTCAATCATTCTATCGACACGTAATTCTCCCCCGAACTAATCAGTCACAATCCTCAAAATTCCCAAAATCAAAATTTATCCGGAAATTCTATCATATTTAAGTGCTTTGTGTATAATGTTGAGTTTATGGGATTTATTTTAGTCATTTATACACACACAGGATCAAAATAAACGTAGAATGATTAATATCGTTTAAATTTTAAATGATATTATTGATTTTTAAGGTGATTTTAGTATTTTATTTATTCAATAATTCAAATAAAATGAAGAGAATGGAAATTTTCACTTATAAAAAAATCGAGAAAAAAACAAGGATTTATAAAAATTTATAGAATATTTCAACAAAATAAATCACAGAAAAAAAATCAAACCTTCGCTGAAAACTTGATTTTTTCGGGGAACCTTTAATTTCAAATTAGAATTATTTCTCTTTAATGCACCCTGTGTTGGTAAATAGTTAGGAAAAAAAACCTAAAAGTGATGTTAGTAATGTAGGGGAACCTGGGGTAAAATGGTGAATTTTTGAGAGATAATTTTTCCTGAGTTCCGTGAAAATATTTGAGTTTTTCCATGACAACTATCGTATAGCAAATTTTCCGGTCAACAACTTTGCCTCAGACGATTTCTCTCTATCTCAACGAGAAAATGCTTTTTCAGGCCATTTTCCAAACCCTTGCAAAGCCTGTTCCAAAAATCCTGGGGTAAAATGGTTAATTGCGTTTTTTTGTTCCCTAATCTTAAATTAATGAAATTATTTTAGAAAGACACTAAAATATCTATTGAGAATGAGAGATTTGTGTACCAGTTAAAATTTTTTTTAATAAAAATAATACAAAAAAATATAAAAAACGTTTAATTTAAAAAATTGCCTGTTTTATTTTTTTAGTTTATAAAAATTTTCAATATTGAGTGATCAAACATCTTAAATTGTATATAATGGTTATACTGATTAAAAAAAAATTTTTTTTTTCAAAAATTTAAAAAGTTATTTTAAGAAAACACCAAAATTCACCATTTTACCCCTAGGGGTACTTTTTACTATCAGTGTTCTACGGGAAAACTCGGAAAATTTTTATGGAAAATTCAGATTAGATTTGTATTTAGCAATAGTTAGGGGAGAGCGGGGTTAAAAAAGTCACTTAAGGGTTTAGAAAAAGCTCAAAATATCATATTTCCCAAACAGATAAAGCGAAATGTAAAGTCCAATTCTTTAGGATATTTCTTGCCCTACAACTCTTTCTAAGATCATTTTGTTCTATCTAGCTAGGAAATATGATATTTTAGGCTTTTTCTAAACCCTTAAGTGACATTATTAGCCCCGCCCTCCCCTACTCTATCTTAAAATGCATTTGTATCAAAAAAATTGCAGAGAATTTCGCCAAAACTGAATTTGTAATTGAGAGGTCAGAATAACTTTGAGGTTCGAAAAATTTATTTTTCAAATAAAAGCCAAAATATTGGATCAATTATCATAAAACTTTCTAGGCTTAGGCAGGGGTATTATGGGCAACTACTGACAAAATTAGACGGATTAGTACCCACTACTTTTTGAGATATTAATTTTCATTTTTTTTACGATTCACTATTTTATCCCAGTTACCCCTATGTATTTATCTGACTGGAAACCATCGCATTTGACACATAATCCTTCCATCATTAATCTTTACACCTTTGTTATGTACAATTTCACACTTTGGTGAAGAGAATTCCTCCCAAAATTGAAGCATTGCATTTCTATGGGGGTGTGCTAAACCACCCACTCAGTGTGAATCATATACATATCTCCCACGAATTCTCTTATCCTGCAGTCTGAACTGGATGTACTGGAACCGACGCAGGGGATGCCACTCGAAGTGGCCGTGTCATTCCTGCAGCGTCTTGTGAATATGGCCGATGTTCTGATATTTGCCAGCTCACTCAATTTTGCTGAGCTGGAGGCGGAGAAGAACATGTCCAGCGGTGGTATCCTCCGGCAGTGCTTGCGCCTGGTGTGCACGTGTGCTGTGCGGAATTGTCTCGAGTGCAAGGAGAGGACTCGATATAACAATGGCACAGTACGAGATGCACCAGGTGCTGCCCATTTGCAAGCACTCATCCGTGGTGCACAAGCTTCTCCCAAGGTAAAATCTCTCTCTCCCCGCGTTTTGTATTCAAATACCCAAATTATATGCAAAATCCCATTCAATGTGGTCCACCCTGTTCATCATATTACAGAACATTGTGGAATCACTGTCGGGGAGCTTGAGTCCCGTTAAAGATCCGGAGAAATTGCTGCAGGATATGGATGTGAATCGCCTGAGAGCAGTCATCTATCGTGATGTGGTAAGCGATGAGACTCAATAATGTAATGTTGTGGCAGAAGCAAAAATTTGTTAAAGAAACGGATGTTCCAGGAGGAGACGAAACAAGCGCAGTTCCTTTCCCTGGCCATTGTGTACTTCATCTCAGTTCTCATGGTGTCCAAGTATCGTGACATACTCGAGCCACCCGTGGAGCCACAACCACCGAGAGCTTCACCTGTAATGCAACGAAATCCCCAAGCACAAGGTAAGCCGAAACACCCCTCAACCAACACGACAAACTCTCAAACCCCATCAGCACAGTGGGACAGACACATTTTTTATGTCCTCATCCTCCAAGTACTATGCTGTTTTTTTTGTCTTACGTTGTTGCCACCCCCCATCACCCTCCTTGTGACACTCCGAGATGAGAGAAATTAATTTAGATGGGCAATTTTTACACCCCATCTTACACTTAGAGAAATTACACGTAATTATTCCCACCCACACCATCCATTTCTTCTTCTCTTTTTTATTTTTTTGTTGCTGTTGTATCCCATGTGGTACCACTGCGGTAGAGGCGACACACTCTGTGCAGAGACAAACAATGAGTTAATTTTTGGGTGGGAGACAACATCTTCCCTCAATTTACTCCCTCATATTTTTTTTAAAATTATTTTTCATATCCCTGTGACATGTTTGTTTTTTCATTGAGTTTAGAATCATTTTTATTTGGTTGTCAGACTCTCTCTGTGGACGCTCTTAAAATTGCAATTTATTCATGGAATTAAAAGAAATCAATTAAGTCTCAATAGTTGCGGATAGATTCCAATGTGAAACACGTAATTTCCTATAAGATTTTCCTGTAAATTTTTCACTCATTCTTGTGAATGTGTATAAGCTGAAAATTCACGAAAAAATAACGAAAAACGTACAAAAAATCTTCACAGATATTCACAAAGATTTATTATAAACTTGCAAAAAAACCGTATAAAAAATTACTTGTTTCATATTAGAATCTAGCCACTACTTTAACATTTTTTTAGTAGTCACTTAAAAAAATATATTTGATAATTTTTTTCACTTTTAAAATTCGTAGAAAAATTAATTTAGTTCTTCTTCTATAGCCTTCAAAACTTTTGATACAAAAGCTTTTTTATGGATTATAAAATAAATTTGAACTATAAATTGATTTTTTTCCTCGGAAAATCAAAGCAGAAAATCCCTCTTAAAATCCACTTTTGTACTTTTGTAGAATGTAAATCATTCAACAACATTGTGAAATTCCATTTAATCCTTTTGCAAAAAGAGCGTCTGCATCAGGGATAAAAATAAAAGTTAAAAACAGAGAGGAGGAAAGGGAACTAATCAGGAAGATAATGTAGTTTATAGTGCGTCACACTGAATCAACTAAAATGTATTACAATGAAAACTTTAAAAAAAATCTCCCCATTAAAACATGTCTCTCTCTCTATCTATACAAAATGCTAACAAATCCTTTTTTACAATTTTCCTCTCTAATTACACGCTGCTTTTTTGTGGATTTGATAAAAAAAAATACATACATATATAACTCCCTGTTGGTTATCCCTTCTATCGCTACTGATCAACACTGTCACTCACAACCATTCTTGCAATTCACCGTGGTATTTGCAAAAAAAAAAAAAAATCGTGTAAATAAAAAATACGTAGAACCGTCCGCTCGACCACTTTTCCCGCAATGGTCACATCACGTTTACCCACAATTCCTCCCTGGTTCGCATCCCAATCACCAATCACTGCCGCCACCGTCACAGAATGCGCAACAGCAGCAGCAGCATCAGATGCAACATCTACCACACCAGACCCAACACAACCATCTCCATCACAATTCCAATTTTGCAAGTAGCGAGATCAATACGAATTACTACCAAACGCGCGATCATACGCTCCTTAATAACACCACAAATGCCTACCTGAGGAGTCGCGTGGGTGGTGCAGTGAGTGGCGGTGGCGGGGGTGGGAGTGGGGCTGGGAATCATGGCAACGGTGCCGGGGTACATCACAAAAATAACACGGTCAATAACAATTATCGCTTTAGGAGTGCTCCAGGTATATACTAAACAAAATGTCTAATTGAATTAGATTTTTTTTTCATTTTTTACATTCCATTAAATTTATGTCTTTTGTCTTGTTTTCTTTGAGATTTCTTTAAAAATACATTTTTTTTTTAAACATGTTGTCGTGTCCCTTTAAAATGTTTGCTAAATGAGGTTTTTGTTTTGTAAAAAAAAATCATTTATCGGGCTTAATTCAGCGACCAAGAAACTCTTGAAATTCGCTTGAAATCTTGAAATTTTAGTACAAAATTCAAAGATTTCAAGGGTTTCTTGGTCGCTGAATTAGACCCATCATTAGTCACTCCTAAATATCGAGAAAATTAAGAGTCTCCTGTTGAGGGAAAATCATTAAAAGAATTTTCAAATTATCTTACATACCCTTTGTGATTCAATTTTTTATTATTTTCAAGCGATCAAATGTTTTTAGAATGATATCAAGTTATTTTATAATTAAAAAATTGTTTTAAATAAATCAAAACATCATTGGAATGAATAAGAGATGTATTTTCTTTATCTAATCAAATGGTGCGCGATTAGATAAATAAAAAATGTGGAATTTGGTTTATTTCGTGTCTTTTATTTCTTCAAATGGACTGAAAAAGGTTCTATCTATACATCAAAACGTCAGAGAATTGAGAATAAAAAACAATAAAAAGCTGAAATTCGGAATTATTTTCAATTTTATGTTTTTTTATGTCCACAACTGTTAAAAGAATAGATTATGTAGTTAAAATTAGTCAGAAAGAATTTTTGAATTTATCTAAATTCTCGTAAAAGATTGTGAATCATTTTCTATTCAGCCTAATGTGATCATAAAAATTCATTTCTTACAACGAAATAACTTATGAAAATTCTCTCGTAAATCCCATATTTAAAATTTTCTTTCTGAACATTTAATTATAAGAGTCTTTGAGAATTCTAAACAAATTCAAAGATGAAGGAATTAAACCAATTAAACTCAAATAAAACTCCAAACTTCTATTCCGGGAAGTATTTTCATAATTAGGTATTATCTTATAAAATAAATGTATTTTTGTGAAGCTTCCTTAAGTAGTTGTGCATAAGTTTTCCTAAAATATGAGAAATCCATCTTAATATTTGAGAAAAGTTAATCAACCTGCACAATAACTCTCAAATTTCTTCATAAAATACATCAAAAGTACTTCGAAAATAGTGGATTAATCTCTGCAGGAGACTCTTGTCTTCCCATTTTATTGATTTTGTTGTTTCTGTGATATGTAATATGTTTCACATGTATACACACTGTGCATTCATTTCCACAATGTCACTGTCTCAAACATACATCATGCTTTCACACCTTAAAATAGAAAATTATTATTCATGTAATGCTACACTCATTGCTCTATATTACGTACTTCCTTATTTAATTGCAAATGAAACACAATATTGTATGCATTAATTGCTTTTACCCAAATGTACTTATACTCAAAGTAATTGACATGGTGTATGTAATTTTGAAATGCATTTACTACCCTTTGCCCACTGAATTACTTCCTAGAGTGTGACCCAATTTGAGGGGAGAGTATGTGTACTACAAGGAGATCCCCAAAAGTATACAGACTTGGGTTAAAAGGGAAATTTTGGGCAACTGAAGATGATTCTTTTTCTTTTAATTGAAATTATTAGGAGCAAAAAAATAAGCTAAAATCTATTCAAATCAGCTTTGCACCTAAGTTCAACCAGGTAGAAAAAAAAAAGCGAAGTTGTAAATAACCAATGAATACACAGTATGACTTTATCAACCAATCAGAGGAAACCTTTAATTCTTCTTCTTATTTACTTATATTTCAACAAGCATCAATTTGAATGATTATTGAATAAAGCTCAACTGGGAGTTTCTAAACAAAATGAAAAAGCCTAAAAGCTCAGGGAATATTTAAAACTCTTTTTTGGGAAATTTTAAGTATTAGGAAAAGAAACAAGAAAATAAATTAAAGCTCTTAAGTTTTCGTTTAAGAACTAAATCTAATATTTTTATTATCTCTTCCCAAAGTCTGCTTACTTTTGTGCATCCTCTCTTGTATGCAATTTTAGGTACCTACCTATAATAAATGTAGTAGATGCATTTACAATAGTATCTTGCACATAGTACAATATTCTTGAGCTATCCATTAATTTCCTCCTCTATATGGCTTTACCACAACAATTTCTGTAAATCGCCTTATGCTATTCTCTCTCTCTCTCTGTCTTCCATCCTTTCTCACGGCATTTTATGCATCCCCATTTAAGTGTTAATTTTCCTCTTTCTTTTTTCCTTTTGATCTTGAATGTTAATACTCGAAACAATGTGTCGTGTTTGCAAGCGCAACAAATAAAATCCTCTTGAATGTTGACAAAACTCTACATTATTTTTTTTTTTAATTTCAATGAATAAACTAACGTGTTTCTGTCTGCCAACCTTTTTTTCCATCTCCTTCCAGGCACGCGAACAATTCAGGATGAGGACTACGAGGTGATTGTTGTAGATGAGAACAATTCATCCGTCCTGGCGGACAATGAGTCGCACTCGAGTGGACCACCATCAATAAAGGTAAGTGTCTGTGGTGATAGAAATTTAATTACAATTAATTTTCTCTGTGTCGCGTGTCACATGCAAGAGTGAACCAATGTGTTTGAGAAAATGAGTTTAAAAAAAAAGCCAAAATCAAGAAAATCCTCCAATAGTGGAGGATTCTTTTCACTTTGTCTATCGTTTTACTAAAATTATTTAAAAAAAATACTACAGAAATTAATTAATATCCTCCTCCTCACTGAATTCACACAAAACACTAAAACACTAACACGTGATTAGAAAATATCACATTCATTATGTTTTTTTTTAATGATTTTTGCATGAGGTTTTTTTCTTGTTCTTGCTGCAAAATTTAAACAAATAAAATTTTATCTGTCGTCTTATGCTTCATATTTAATTTTATCTGTTTCTCTGGGGCACCTGGTGAAAGATCAACAAGTAAATTGTGTGTGTGAAAAATCTTTATTTTACATTTTTGAAGGAAAAAAGCAAAACAATTTAATGTGTTCAACCTCCACGCGGCGTGTGTGCCAAGATAATTGTCTGTGCTCCTGGAAAATATTATTTTTCATGTATAAAAAATCCATTTATGCCATTTTTTTGTCTTCTTTACCTCTGTGATTTCATTTCTTTGGTAATTCTTTCGTTGAACATCAAAAGGAAAATAATGTAAGGAAATAAGAGGATGGGAAGCTTTTTTTGTGAGATATTTTTATGCAAAGGGGCAAAGAGCTCATGAAAAGAAAATTTGCCAATATTGAATTTTTCTTATACCAATTTATTCTTTTTCATTTCCTTATTATTTCATTTTCTAAAAGTTTTATTTTTTATTAATTATGTGAATCAATAATCTCTTATTAACAGAATTGTATAGATTTTTGAACTATATCCACCAATTAGCCCCAGTTATTTGCCCTTTGACATTTTTTATACACTTCTGTAATTTATATTTTTCACCTTGCTTTTCACTTTATGCATTTTCCACTGTTTTTCTCTGTATACGATATTTATATAAAAATTTCTCTTTGTGACTTTTGAACTTCTGTTTTTTCGCTTTTTTTTTCACCTTAACACGGCGTATTGATGCATTATGTGGCTTTTTTGTGGTACCTTTATTGGATTTGACAGGCGATAAATTTATTTAATTTTATATTGTATTCTTTTTTCTTTGATATATACTAACTGCATGAAAAACAACAGGCTAAACGACAAGTATCTACATTAAGTGGAAATTTACAACCATTGACACCACCTTTGCAAAATGTGCCTCAAATGATAAATCGAAAGGTAAATTTTTGTCTATTAACAGAAGAAAAAAAAATCCAGTAAGTGATTTTTTTTTCATATAGAAAATACTTTTAGAAAAATACATATAGCACTGTTTTTATTCAGTTCTCTTTAATTTTCCTTCTCGAGGAAAGGCAAAGACAAAGAATGAATTAAAAATGAAAATGCGTGCAAATTTTTTTTCTTTATTTTTAATTGTATTTTCCAAAAGACAAAACTCTCACTCTGTTCTTCTCTAAATGACATTATTCAGCACATTCTGTGGTGTTTATGAGTTTAATTTCACAAAAAAATCCTCACAGAGGTAGTTTTCTGTTTTTTTTTTGGCTTTTAGAATAGATTTTTTTTCTAGTTTTTATTTTCTTCAGTTTTATTATATCTATTTGCGGATTTTTATTAGCATTTTTGCTCGGTAGTGTGTGACAGTGGAATTGCTAGAAGAAAAATTAGTTTAGTCTTTTTTTTTTTCCTGAAGCATTTTATTCAAATGGGAAAACTCTATTTAAAAAAAACCAATTAAAAACCATATTTTACACCTGAATTAATAAAAAAAAGTAAATAAAATTGTAATTGAAAAAAAATCTAGCAATTATTTCGATCACGTCCATATTTATAATTATGCCTATCTTATTCATTTGTTTTCAATGTTACATTAAATATGAATTGATTGATGTGTTAACTCAGTTAATAAAAATCAAAAACGAATGCAAAATGATATATTCGAGCAATCCGTATTCATTTGCCAAAAAAAAATTAATCATTCATTGTTGAAAATTTTATTGAAAATGTGGATTTCATTTATTTTCTCGGTTGATAATTTATAAAAAATTATTGCTTTGTGTAGTATTATGTAGTCCTATAATAGGATACTTACAAATAAAAGTATTACAAGGCGTAAGCAGCGAAATGAAATAATCTTAACCTTTGGAGGAACCAATATTTCTAACTTAAAATTTTAATCTTAATTTTCTCGCATTTAAATCGTTTTTCCATGTATCTTCTTTTTTTAAGTTTATTGAAACATTAATAGTATTAGTTTTAGTTTTACATAGATTTAGTTAACTTTTTTTTCAGTATGTGCGTGTAGGTTTTTTTTTTCTCTCTAATTTTTAGTCACACCATGTACCTGAAATATGGCGTAAGCCGATTCAATAAAATAATAATAATAATAATTTTCTCGCATAAAAAATTATTTTTCCAAGTTTTATTTCGACGAATTTAAAGAAATTGATCTAAAAAGTCGTATTTATCACGAAGGCCAGAAAATTCCTCCAAGGGTTAAGCAGAACACGTTTCTTTTTCTATAAAAGTTAGTGAATTAACGTTCTATCCGAAGGTGAAGCTTCGGTACAATTTAATATATTTTTCTGTATATTTTATGAGGAAAATTATTGCATGATGTTTTTTCTCATGATAAATTTTGAATGAATTTTTGGTGGAAAAGTTGAATTTTCTTTGGGTTGGTAGTTAAATGTATTTTACAATTGATTTAGTAGCCAAAATAAAATTACATTTACATGTAGACTTTATTATGTATAAAAAAAATAATGAAAAGCTATTTTTGTTTATTTTTTTGGCATTCAATCGTAATAATTTAACATGAAAACACTCCCACTATTCGCCATCCTATATCTATATATTGTACAAAAATATTATTATTTTTGCATGCAACAAACAATGAAAATTCTCATTAACAGTAACAATAATAATAATCATGGTGATGATGTTGATGATAATAATGTTAAGGGGTGGTTTTCTCCATGGGCGATGAAATGGGAAGGAGATTTACTCGATGATGAAGTCTCAGGGGGATGGGGAGAATGATTTCGCTCTCTCTCTCACTCTCTTTATGAAAAAAATGTTGAGACAGATGGAGGATTTTCTTCACATTCTCAATGACGATCCACAGAATATTCAGTGAGAGGAGATTGAGTGAATATGTAAATTGAACGTCAATGTTTATTATTCACTCACCCACACACAGCCCCTCTTTCTCTCTCTTTAACCCCCTTGAGAGCGTCAAGGGGATGTGACGATGGAAGGTGTTGGATTTGGTGTACGTATATTTTCCCGGTGTAACAGACACGCACCATAAGACGTTAATATATTCGTATAATCAGCTTTGAGATCAATATTTATGAATGGCAATGGGGAAAAGTGCGCTCCCCCAGTCTGAAAAAAAAGGAACGTAAAATCCGTCGCTGGGAAGCAGCTAAATATTTATAAAAATGTCTGTGAAATTATTTTCAACAAGGAGTCGCGTGGAAATGCAAATCGTCTCGTGGGGGGGGAGGTGGATGTGGGTGGGAAATCAATGTCTTATTCCATAAAAGCGAAATCTCATCTTTTATGCTTTCTGAATCCTCCTTCAAATCCCCCACAAGCTTTAGAATCCTTCAGAGGGAAATGTCTTCTTATATGTATGGTAAAGATTGAGAATTTATTTAAAATAAAAAAGGATTTTATTTTATTGAAAATCCTTTTTTATAGGGATTTGATTTTTTTTTAAAGATAATTCTATGGAAAGTTTTGCATTCAATGTATTGTTTTTCCTAAAATTTATTTGTTTTTCTTTTGTATTGTTTTAAAACAAATATTAGAATTTAACTATTAAAAATTCTAAAAAGGATTAAATTTTATTTTTAAGATTAATTTCTTTTATTATTTTCCCGTTTTTATTTTATTAAGTTAATAATTGTTCTTAAATCTAACTAATAGGTAAAAGATTTATCGAAAAACTGATAGAGTTTTATAAATTAAAAAATATTTTTAAAGTCATTAAAAATTCATTTTATTAAAATAAAACAAAGTCTGATTTTCCGCCTTTTTTCTCTCAAAATTTTTAGCATTCTGAAGCATTCTTTAGCATTCAGTCCTCCGAAAAATAGTGAAAGTTCTTTGTTTATAAATATTTATAAATATTCAAAAATTTATTATCCTGAAATTTATATTCTGTGAACACTCGAAATTAAATAAAATATTCCCCATTTAATGCGAAAAGTTGAAAAGTAAAAGTTTTGTATTATATTATTAAAAATAAAAAAAATCACTCTTTATGTATTAAATTTCCAACTCAATTTCGCAACACTTTCCAAAATAATAGATAGCATATTTAAAAGTTCTTTATTAAATTTATTTCGAAATTAAACTTTATTTCTGCTCTCACTCCAGGGCATAATAAATGAGTTTCGAGTTTCGCTACGATGGAATTTAATTTTTTTTTTTGAAAATTCAATGATATATTTATTTTTCACTCTAAAATTTTGCATTTAATTATGTATTCTATCTCTTTGTTTGCATATATTTATATGTTGCACAGAGCATGGACTCCGATGCTGCGTCCCTCAATATGAATTCCACGGAGAATGATGGTGCCGAAGTGGAATCCTCGTCTGAGACAATGGCTGACGACAACAAGCCCAACAACAGCAACGATGAGAGTTGGACTGATGTGAATTTGAATGAGGATGCAGCTGGGAGTGGTACAGGTGGTGTTGGTGAGAAGGTGCGCGATATTGAGGGGAATATTCATCATTTGGGTGCTGGAAATGAGCGAGGAGATAAGCCGGATTCGGAGATTTCCGTTGTGCGCGTTCCTGACACCTATGGCGGCTCATCCAGTGGTAGTCGCTCACGGCCAGATGATTTGCAAATGAAGCCACCCCTTGTGGGTTCTCTGCCACTGACAACACCCTCGCGGGAAGCGAGTCTCACGCAGAAGCTTGAGATTGCCCTGGGTCCGGTGTGTCCACTTCTCAGGGAAATAATGGTTGATTTTGCGCCATTCCTGTCAAAAACTCTCGTAGGAAGTCACGGGCAGGAATTGCTGATGGAGGGCAAGGGTTTAACCACCTTCAAGAATAGCCACAGCGTTGTGGAGCTCGTAATGTTGCTTTGCTCACAAGAATGGCAGAATAGTCTGCAGAAGCACGCTGGCCTCGCCTTCATTGAACTCATCAATGAAGGACGCCTCCTGTCGCACGCTATGAAGGATCACATTGTAAGAGTTGCCAATGAAGCTGAATTCATCCTCAATCGTATGCGGGCTGATGATGTCCTCAAGCATGCTGATTTTGAATCCCAATGCGCTCAGACGCTCCTTGAACGTCGCGAAGAGGAGCGAATGTGCGATCACTTGATCACAGCTGCCCGTCGACGGGACAATGTGATTGCATCGCGTTTACTGGAGAAAGTCCGGAATATCATGTGCAATCGCCACGGAGCCTGGGGCGATACAAGCGGAACGCCCACCAAGTCGGTCTTCTGGAAACTCGACGCATGGGAGGATGATGCAAGACGCAGGAAACGAATGGTGCAGAATCCACGTGGATCGAGTCATCCCCAGGCCACACTCAAGGCTACGCTCGAGAATGGTGGACCTGAGGATGCCATCTTGCAGGCAAGGGAGGAATTCCACTCACAAATTGCCGTAACACGTGGCCAGCAACCGCCACAGTCAACGGCAGATCTTTTAGATGATTCAGAACTTCTAATTGAGGATCGTGAACTCGATCTCGATCTCACGGGTCCCGTGAATATCAGTACAAAGGCCAAATTAATAGCTCCGGGTGTTGTGGCACCAGGAACAGTGTCAATCACCACAACTGAGATGTACTTTGAGGTGGATGAGGATAGTCCGGAATTCCAGAAGATTGAATCCGACGTGATCAAGTACTGCGATCATCTTCATGGCAAATGGTATTTCTCCGAAGTACGTGCAATCTTCTCCCGGAGGTATTTGCTCCAGAATGTTGCCATTGAGATCTTCCTGGCGAGTAGAACATCAATTTTGTTTGCCTTCCCGGATCAGCATACCGTGAAGAAGGTGATCAAGGCCCTACCACGTGTTGGGGTTGGCATTAAGTATGGAATCCCACAGACGAGGAGAGCTTCGATGATGTCTCCACGGCAGCTGATGAGGAATTCGAATATGACACAAAAATGGCAAAGGCGGGAGATTTCCAACTTTGAGTACTTGATGTTCCTCAATACGATCGCAGGGAGGACGTACAATGATCTCAATCAGTATCCGGTATTCCCGTGGGTGCTAACGAACTACGAATCGAGGGAGCTGGATCTCAGCCAGCCGTCAAATTATCGGGATTTGTCGAAGCCAATTGGTGCCCTCAATCCCAGTCGTAGAGCTTACTTTGAGGAACGATATGATAGCTGGGATAACGATACGATTCTCCCATTCCACTATGGGACTCACTACTCCACGGCTGCTTTCGTTCTCAATTGGCTAATCCGCGTGGAGCCATTCACGACAATGTTCCTGGCACTTCAGGGTGGGAAATTCGACCATCCTGATCGGTTGTTCTCCTCTGTGTCGCTCTCATGGAAGAACTGCCAGCGTGACACGTCGGACGTGAAGGAGCTCATCCCCGAATGGTACTTCCTTCCAGAGATGTTCTACAATTCATCAAGCTATCGCTTAGGTGCCCGGGAAGATGGGACAATTGTATCCGATGTGGAACTACCACCGTGGGCAAAGAGCCCCGAGGAATTTGTCCGGATTAATCGGATGGCGCTTGAATCGGAATTTGTGTCGTGTCAGCTGCATCAGTGGATTGATTTGATTTTCGGCTACAAACAACGTGGACCCGAAGCTGTGCGTGCCACAAATGTATTCTACTACCTCACCTATGAGGGTAGTGTTGAGCTGGACACAATTGCGGATCCCGTAATGAGGGAGGCGATTGAGAATCAAATTCGAAATTTTGGGCAGACACCAAGCCAACTGCTGATGGAGCCACATCCACCACGAAGTTCCGCCATGCATCTCACACCGATGATGTTTAGCGCAATGCCTGATGATGTGTGCATGTCGCTCAAGTTCCACCTCAACTCACCCATTATTCACATCTCGGCCAATACGTACCCACAGCTGCCACTTCCGTCCGTGGTCACTGTCACGGCGGGTCATCAGTTTGCTGTAAATCGATGGAATTGCAACTATGCCGCCAATGTACAGAGCCCAAGCTATGCAGAGACACCCCAGACACCTGGAACTAATCTCCCGCTCACAATGGATCCCATGCTATGTAAGTTTCATTAATTAATTTAGCTAACATGTATGGATTAAGCAAAGCACATATTGGCTAAAGGAAGTGCTTGATCGAAAGATTCCTTTCCCAGCTTCATGCCATTGTGCCTAATAATCCGTCGTGTATATAACACAAAATATTCCACTTCACTTTGCAGCTCAAACAAATGGGCACAATAATCCAACGATACGGCGTCATTTGGGCGACAATTTCAGTCAGAAACTCAAAATTCGTGCCAATTGCTTCGTAACGACGGTGGATAGTCGCTTCCTCATTGCCTGTGGCTTCTGGGACAACAGTTTCCGTGTTTTTGCCACGGAAACGGCAAAAATTGTCCAAATTGTCTTTGGGCATTTTGGCGTTGTGACCTGCCTTTCGCGCTCAGAGTGCAACATCACCTCCGATTGCTACATTGCTTCCGGATCTGCTGACTGCACCGTGTTGCTGTGGCACTGGAATGCCAGGACACAGAGTATCGTTGGGGAAGGAGAGGTGAGTGTCAATAGATTACCCACCAACAACACCCCCACATATATAGGAAGAGATTTAGCTTCTATGCACACTTCTCTCTCTCTCACTTTAAGCAAATATTAGCCAAATAATTCCACCCTTAAACCGATAACCAATACACACCAAATATAACTTTGCACCCCAAACATCTCCTAATCTAACTGCCAAAAATCTCCCCAGGTGCCAACACCACGAGCAACGCTCACTGGACACGAACAAGCTGTGACTTCTGTTGTGATTAGTGCCGAATTGGGATTGGTGGTGTCTGGATCGATAAGTAATTACAACATGTGTGGCATTCCTCCTGAATTGCCGTAATTAATCTCTCTACTTTTTTTTGTGCTCCCTTCATTCTACTCTTTCCTGGATGACGATAGATGGTCCCGTTCTGGTGCACACGACATTTGGTGACTTGCTGAGATCCCTGGAGGCGCCAACGGAGTTCATTTCCCCGGAAAATATTGCAATGTCCCGCGAGGGATTTATTGTGGTGAACTACGACAAGGGAAATGTGGCAGCGTACACGATTAATGGGAAGAAATTGAGACATGAGTCGCACAATGATAATCTTCAGGTAAAACTATCGCAATTCCCAAATGAAGATGTTTGGATAATTAATTTTTTTCTGTCTTTCTTCTATGTGCAGTGCATGCTACTCTCAAGAGATGGGGAGTACCTTATGACGGCAGGAGATCGTGGCATTGTGGAAGTTTGGAGGACTTTCAATTTGGCCCCACTGTATGCATTCCCGACGTGCAATAGTGGGATCCGATCGTTGGCACTCACCCATGATCAAAAGTAAGTTAACTTTTGCATAAATCTTTTTGGGAGCTTTTGAGATATCTATGTAAACAAAAGCTCAATTGAATCATAATGTTTGAATTGCCTTTCAAAGCCAGAAATGAATTCCAAAAATGTTCTGATTAATTCTTTTGGGACTAAATCTGCGAGGAAATAGGGGAAAGATGGTCAAAATGAGACCATGTTGGAAGATTTTATTATCTTCTTGTCTTGAAAATTGTCTTTTTAATTCCCTTTTACACAAATAAAGGATTATTAATCAAGGGGTGTCTATCTGAATAAAAATATTCGGATGATTCGCCAAACAATTCAAAATATTCAGCAGATAAACATTTCTTTATTTTTAGTCTTAAATTGGTAGACACTGAGGAGCAAAAGCCTAAAAAGTACTAAATTCTACCTAAAAAGAAATGAAATTCAATTTAGTATTTTATATGCTTAAATTTAGTACATTTTCCCATTGTATTCAGTATACTTTTTCAGCTAGAATTTATAACGTTTATGGATAAAATTTAGTACTTTTTTTAATTATTGAAGTTAGTATTTTTTCGGCTTGAATTTATTATTGCTTCGGCTAGATTTTAGTATTTTTTAAAATTCAATCTTAAAAAAGTAAATTCAATAATAAAAAAATACTAAATTCTAATCGAAGACATAATAAATTCTATCCAAAAATATAGTAAATTCTAACGGAAAAAAATCTGAATTAAATAGGAAAAAGTACTAAATTTAAGTCTTAAAAGTACTAACTTTAATTGTAAAAAGTACTAAAACAGTAAATTAAAACCGAGATAGTAGTATTAAGCTAAAGAAGTACTAAATTCTAGTTAAAAATGAGAATATTAAGATCTTCTAACACATTGTGATTATTCGCCAAAATAGTCACAATATTAAGCAGATAAACACCCCTTGTTATTAATTAATAAATCAAGCAATTCATTTAAATACATTTAATTCTTCATTAGAGGTTGGATTAAAAAAGAGCCTTTTATTAAAACCATAAAAAAGCTGCTTAATTAATTTTGGGGTTAATCAGCTATGTTTTAAAATAATTTAATTTAAAATCATAATTTAATTATTTGGTTAGATTATTAATTACTCGTATTTAACGTAAATATTTTCAGTGAAAGTTCTTTGATGAAAGTAATTTATTCGTGTCTTTGTGGAAAAATTCCAAATGCTAAGAAACAATCCGGATACGCGTAATCTTTTAAAGAGTTAACCCTTTCGCGTTTATTGGGTCATACGTAGAATAAAAAAACGTGAAAACGTGAAAAAATGTGAAATATTTGATTTTCCCGAATTGAAATGAACTTAATTTTTATCCAAGTTAGAAATGCGTTGAATTTACGTAAAAAATTAGGTCAAAGGACACGTTGTGTCTGAGAAACTTCCACATTTAACGCGAAAAGGTTAAGAAGAGCATAAGAAATCATCAAGACTATGGCAGCACAGATATGCGCAAAAATGCAAAGAATGACGTCACTATTGTGTCTCTTATCTCTTTTATGCATTTTAGCTGTGATTCTTTCTTCAAAGAAGCACAGCTTCTGTGTACACTCCAAAATGCAAAGTCGTCAGATCGGGCTCAAACTTGGGATGAGCACGAATTAGGGTCCCCACATTCCAAAAAACGTATGCGCCAAAAATTGGTCCGGCCGGCCGTCCGTCCGGCCGTCCGGCCGTCCGGCCGGCCGGAACCTTTTGCTAAATTACAAGAGAACGGTAATAGATAGAGACTTGCGGTCAACGGCAAAGTTCATATATCGGGTGGAAGACATCCGATTATGACGTCAGATCCGACCCCCCACCCCTCCGTCCGCCATTTTGAATAACCTCAAAATTTTGTTTTGCCTATATCTCAGCCCCTGTAATAGCTAAAAATCTGAAATTTTTATATGTTGTAGGGGCCATCAAGACCTTTCCAACGATACCTCATTTTTGAAAATCGGCCAAGCCGTTTAGCCAATATGGCCGCCACAATTTTTAATCGAAAATCGGCCATAACTTGAGAACGGCTTGACCGATTTTGATCAACCCGGGGTCAAATGAAAGATATTAATGAGCCCTACAACTGCTCGGAACATTGCAAGTTCAAAAAATGACCGCAAGTGGCGCTAAAATCGAAAACAAAATTTTCGATGAGTTTTCGATGAATATCTCGAGCACCGCTTTATAGAATTGCTTCATATTTTGATATGTTATAGTTGGCTATAATATCTACCACCATGCCAAAAATGAAGAAAATCTATGTAGCCGTTCCGGAGATATCGCGTTTTAAAGTTAACATGTCATATCTTGAGTTGCATGACTAACGCCCCGCGAAGCGGGGCGTTTTATATATACACATATAAAAGTAAAGTGAAATATATATATATATAAATGTATAGATATATACATTATATATACATATAAAAATGCAAAGATAAATATATATAAACTGCAAAGATAAAAATTAAATATAGCATGGATGGAACAGTATAAAGCGAAAGAACGGTAAGTAAAACTTACGGGCTGTGATTCTTTCTTTGTCAGTGAAATGTGAAGATGGCTGAAAATTGGGGATGGGCAAATTTTGAGGAAGGCTTTCTCGCGTACCGAATCACAGCCAACGCCCACGATTAAGGCATTTCACAAAATATCTGCGCGTTGGCTGTGATTCGGTGCGCGAGAAAGCCGTCCTCAAAATTTGCCCATCCCCAATTTTCAGCCATCTTCACATTTCACTGACAAAGAAAGAATCACAGCCCGTAAGTTTTACTTACCGTTTTTTTATCTTTGCGTAAACATTATTCCCACTCCTTGCCTGCGGCTTCTATTTTATCTTGATTAAATGTGTCGTGTCAATAATAATAAAATTGATCTTTTATTTAAAATTTCTCCCAAAACACATTAATTAAACATTTACCGGAAATGAATTTTATTTTTAAATTAAATGAATAAAATGTTTTAATGTTAATTCAAAAATAAAATAGCTATATTCATATATAAAATAATTTTTTTCCTGTGGATATCTGTTTGCCAAATTTCCGCAATTCAATTAATTTTTACTGCCCGTTGAGTTAATTGAAGTGGTTTTTTGGGGTGGCTTTTATTTGAACTTTTATGTTCTTTCATTAAAATGCACTTCAATATACATTTTCATTTATGTATGTATGTATGTACAAAGCTACCTCATGATAGCTACGAATGTTTTTACGGCTTCCCCCCCCCCCCCCCCTCATAGCGTCGCACTGATTTATATTCCCAACCTCGGGAAGATCGTAAAATGACACTCTAGTGCTAGAATAATTTGTAAAATCTTGATTTTTTCATGGACGGTGGATTAAATTTGTCATTTTAACAGGTACTTACTAGCTGGACTAGCAACAGGCTCCATCATTGTCTTTCACATTGACTTCAATCGCTGGCATCATGAATATCAGCAGCGTTACTGATAAGATTCACTAAAATGGAGGGTGTGTCGTCAGAATATTGTCTGCAGGTACATGCGAAAGTGATGCTGCGGATCAGGTGAAAAGGCAGAGGGAGGACGTGGAAGAAAAAAAAACAAGAATTATGAAACATGATACTATAAAACATTGTGGCCAAAATAAGGTAAGATAGAAAATATTTTTAATTACAATCTTTGAAGAAGTAGAGAGAGAGAAAGAAGAAAAGAAGGTTGGAGATTTGATATTTTGGAATGAAAACACCCACACAAAACACCACCCAAACATTGGGAATTATTGATAAATATTATTAGAAAGAGATGCAGTAGATAAGATAGGGTGGAAGGGGTTGATGAAAAGTCCTCTCAATTTGTACATAGCAAGGAAGAAAAAAAAAAGTAAGAAAATAGTAGAAAGAGTGCAATGAATTAAAAAAAAAATTAAAAGGGATTTTTTCAATAAAAACCGTCGCGCGTTGAATATTTCGAAATTTTTTACATCCAACCTTGTTTTTTTTTAAAACTTGTTTTCTCCTCTTTTTTGGAGCTAATTCAGAGTAAAATGGAAAATATGTGCATTAGAGAAGTAAAATAAAGAAAATTAAATAAAAAGAAATAAATAAATAAGAAACACGATAAAAGTCAACAAATTAAATGGAGATGAATGATTAAATCGTAGAATATTTCGCAATCAAAACACATTATTTAAAATAATTAGTAATGAAAAGAAAAGTATTATTATAAAAAGGAATTAATTGATAGAAATGCGGCAAAAAAAACTTAATGAACTTTGATCGTTTTAGTGGAGCTACTTAGTGATGGGAAGTAATGACGGGCCGAAAGATAGAATAAAAAATAATTGTTACGTTTCATAGTGTACAAGAATTAATTAATTCTAGTCCTCATTTACTTAATCATTCCCTTTTTTATTATAAAATTAGTATTTTTTCCTTAAAATTTTGAGAAAAAAACAACAAAGTACTTAAAAGAAAACTACCTAAAAATTAATAAGCATTAAACACAGCATTACCGTATCTGAAAGAGAAATCTAGTGAGAAAAAAGCTTCACTCAACCATAAAAATTTAATAAAAAAATGAAAATTAAACATAAACATGAGGAATAATGTAGAAAATAACGTTGTTGTGGATTTTGCAAAAGTATTTTTTGCAAAAATCCTATAAATTAAAAAAAAATCTATGGATAGTATTTTTTATTTCAACCAACAAAACTAACCTAAAGAAAAACTAAAATAAAAAAAGAGAAGATAATATCCAAAATTACCTATGATGGGCTTTTTCCTCCGAACTGAAATTATTTGTGATTTTTTTTGGTTCTGAGAAAGACATTTTGCAGCATTTTTTTCGAAGAGACTTAATTATTTTGCAATTGATATGCGTTTTTTTTTTCATAAAATACTAATACAACTTTTTTGTAGTCTACTAACTTCATCCAAATGTGAATATCGTTAACATTCCGCCATCCAATTAATGAATTTTTAAAAAATAAATAAAAAACTAACATTAAACAATTTTAATGATGATGATAATAAAAGATGACATAAAAAAGTAAAAGAGAATTAAAATAACGATAAAAGTGGGAATTATTGTATTTTAAAAATACAAATATAAAAAAAATATATAAACTAACACATAAAAAATATTTGCATTCTGTCCAAAAGAAGAAATATTATAAAATTAAAAAAAGAAGGAAACCTAAAAAAATTTATAAAAAATAATGAATAAAAAAAGTGAGATAGGTGGGTGAAAAAAAAATTAAGAAAAAACTATGGCACTGTAAATATCAATATTAGCTCTTTGTATTATTTTATCGTTTTTTTTGTGAATGACGGTGATTTAAAAAATAAAAAAAGTACGAAAATATAAAGCAAATGCGTCAAAAAATTAGAACATTTTAAATGCTAATTGGAAGAAAATTGCGAGAGAAAAAAATTAAGAAAAATAATTTGTGAGTGAAAATCACTGACATTGTAACTATAAGTGTTTGGTGTTGGTAAAAAAAAACATGAAAACTAAAATATAATTAAATCGATTTATTGCACTAACAGAGAGCATGAAAAAAATCTAAAGATTAAATTGCCGAGGTGGGTCATTTGATAAGAAAATTAACAAAAAAAAAAGATGAAAAACAATAACGAATTAGAAAAAAAAACGCGTAAAAATGGTTTCCACCCTTTGCGTATTTCTTTAATGAGTAGTTTTTATTATTAGAAAATGAATATTTGAAATGAAAAAAAAAGTCGTGCTGTTTTTTAGTGGATGCAAGCATTCCGTATTTTTTTGTAATTGATTTCTACCTCCGCCCTGAGCAAGAATAAAAAAATGTGTATTGCTGCTTGATTCTGCGAGGATGATAAGAGATGAAGATGTGTGTAAAAGGATGAAAACTTTCAAAGAAATCACATATTTCTGATTGAATTTCCAAACAGCGCATTACCTACCTATATATCACAAACTTTTCATCTTCAATAAGAAAAAAAAAACACCGTGTTGCGAACATCTTTTGACTTTTCCCATAATAAAGAGAAAACTAATAATAATATTTTAATAAAAAAAAAGAGAAAAAGAGAACCAATTCAAGAAAATGAATAAAGAAAGCAAAGAGTCACGATGGGAAAGAATATCTTCTATTTAGGAGATAGGATAATTGCACACACAGCTATGATCCTGATTATATTTTGTCAATGATAATGTTTAAAATGAAAGCAAAAGAGATGATGCAGATGAATAATATGTTTAATAAAAATAAATTTATCTAATACATTCAATATGTTTTATTCAATAAATTATTTATTTTTTTATTATTTTCTTTTTTTTTAGTTTAAAATGAGCCGGAATTAAGGTTTAACGGGTAAACGAGAAAATTGGAAGCTTCTTCTGATGATTTGGTAAGTTTATTTTAAATTACTTAACGTGCTAAAGCTTTAAGTTCCTCCTTTCTAACATATTCTTGTCATGTTAATTTAAAAGTAGACTGCAAAATATTTTTTAGCATGTTTGGAAGCTTTTTAAAATGCAGAAAAATCATTTACTTATATTTTAATCAAGCTTTCAAAATATTAAACAAATATTTCTTATAAAATGAAGAGAAGATTTGATAAGAAACTTCAAATTTCTGTGAAAAAAAATTACCCAATTCTGTGGTTTCCTAAAATCCTCCCCTATATATAAAGGAGGATCCCATAAGAACCTAAATAGCAACTCAACCACAAGAAATCATGTCATAAAAGCCCTCATCTGTAAGCCAACGAAACTCTGTGCGGGAACTTTAGAAAGTTTCGAGGAATCACAAAAACGTCGAATGAAGAATAAAAACGGAAGAAATGAGAAAATGAAGCTTCACTGTCAGAAGGAATGGAAAATGATGTACCTCCTTTGCAGCACAGATGAGAAGAGTCTCTCTCACTGTATGAAGTTTCCTTATGTGGGGGATGGGGGAGATTTTAGCACCATCTCTTCTGCGTGAAGACGACGCCTCTGAGTAGGACAAAATTAATTTCCTTTGCAAATTCACGTCTGTCTGAAAGTTTCAATCCCAATTATTCTCTGCATCACTCGAGGAATTGTCCTGAGGTTCCCCCACCCAAACCCCTTTTTGGAATTGAATTGCCAAAGAGGTGAGGTAGAGCTTTCCAGAGCATGTGGGGGTTTGAAGCACTCCCACTCTCTCGGGGGTGCTTTATGAAGGTGGAGGTGGGGGTGGCAAAAAGAGAAAATGTGTGGATGAAATTGATATATATGTGTGTGAGTGTGTATTTGTGTGAAATGTGTGTTATCAGCGGAATATATATGTAGTAGAAATGAGGGTGGTTGGGGGGTGTACGGGTGCGGTGTGCTGACAAGGAGGAATTTGCTTGTTGACAAACTCATTAGAGTCAATTTAAATTCAACAAAATTTGCACTCCATAATTGAAAAGAGCGTCTCCCGTCCACATGGGGCTTCCCCGCACACGACACACCACTGTGTGGGGAGGAATTGTTGAAAATACCAGCAGAGACAGAAAAGGATTGCCCACCACCGCGTTGGATTTCCTCCTACAGAAGCACGGCGCACAGTATACGCAGATTTGGAGTTCACTCCATGCCAAGCAGAGTTTAAATCACATCCTAAATGGCATCTGATTCGGATGTTGCTTTGCCACATACTGGAGGGATGAACTGCTTGGCGGGAAGCACCACACACGCAGAGCAGCATCCACAAGGGGTGGCTGTGCGACAATCTGTCAAGTGAGTATTATTTCATCCATCACATGTCTCGCACGTTTATTTATTATGCATGGAGGGAGCTTTTGTGTTTATATTACCATCACATGGAGAGAAAACCAGAGCAAAAAAAAAAAGAATACAGAGAGACTAGAAAATCTACGAATAATAAATTATTAAAACAAAAAATATGTATATATAGGTATGATCCTGTCATAGAAAAAAATAATTTACGGAATTTTTGGGATGAAATTTTCAAATTGCTCTAAAATATTGAATTTATTACATTTTAGGAAATGTTTATGAATATTTATAGGACCTTATTCGAACTTGTATGGATGAGGACCTCTTGTAAAAATTCAGTGACAAACTCAATGATGAAACATTGTTGGGGATGTTTTGAAACATTTAAAGGGACTAAAAGGGCAATGACCTTGCATATTTTTGCATTTTGTAGATAATTTTTTAGTCATTTCTTCTTATTTTTTGATTCTCCGAAAGACAATGCGTGTTAAAATTGTTTCCTCGAATAAATTCATCGCCCAAATAAGCTTGAATAAACTCCTTGTGAAGATATTTACTATACATAGATACTATACATAGCTAAGACAAATACTTTCTTGAATTTTCGACCTTAATTTTTAACACAAAAATACTAAAACTTAACTCGGTTTCATCTTAAAGGAATAATGAACTTTTACACCCCCATTTGTAGTTTTTTAGGGAATTTATTCGCTCTTTGAGAGAATTATTAGGAAAAAAAAAGTTTTTAAATTGTTTATTTCTCTTTGAATAATTCATGTCCTTCTGAGCGATTTATTTTGTCATTTTACATCCGGATTATCTTCTGTTCTTTTGACTTTCCCATTCTTCGATTAAAATCCCCTCGACTGATTAATTTCTATTCCTTTGACTGAATCCTTCGGCGATGTTTTCCTGTAATTCCTTACCTTCTCTGCACTTCTAGAATTTTTTTTAAAAGGTGAAATATGTCTTAAAATATGTCTTTTCTATGAAATATGTTTTTTGTTCTAAAAATTTTCCAAGCACCCTTATGATTGTCATCAGAAGAATTTTTCTTCATTTTCCTAGAAGAGCTCTGTATATGATTTTTCTTGTCTGCCATGGGATTTTGCGACAGTAAAGGCACACACAAAAAATGTGTCCCCTCAGATGAAATTGAATTTGCCCCAAAGGGTCAATTGGTTTGACTTTAACAACCATCCTGAGGATTATTTTCTATAATTCGTTCCTTGTTTTATTCATCCCCATTCGCCCCGGTGTTATTTAACATTGGTCCATCGTCCCATCCGTTTGCTTCTGGCTGAATTATTTCCTCCGGGACCCGGAGAGTTTATGACTTGAATGACTGTGTATAGGTCGCTCCTTCAGCCGGTATACTCATCCCACTGCCCCTGTCGTGGATGTGGAGGGATGAGGAATGCCCTGGGACAGATGCGAGTGCAAATAGTGGAACCGGACTCCATTTGCCAATGGGGGTGGACAATTTAATTCCAAATGATGGGAACTTCTTTCCACTTTTATTGCCATCGGAGCAACTTTAATGCCCGCCGCTGTCCGCCTCTGAAAATTCAATTACACTAAGTGAAGAAGAATTGCTATTTGCTCGAGGACGATGAGAATGAAGAATCTGCGCTATGCCACGACGAGAGCAACACTGATGGCTTGAATCATCGTTCGCACAAGGGTTTGTGATCACTTCCATTTGCCATGTGATTGCGGAGGGCTCCTGCGGAGGGATGATTGCGTTGTCATGATTTACTTTGACGATTGGTCAGCAGTGTGTGCTGTGGGGTGGATGCACTGATTGCAACCATTCTCCGGGCATTGTTTATTGCAATAAGATTACTCCCGCAATGAAAGCAAATCAGCACGAACCATTGGGCAGTGTGATGTGTGTGTCTCTTCCATTGAGAAGAAAACCGTGTTGTGTTTGCAGAATTTTCTCACAAGGAAGCGCGTCGCACATTGAAATGGAAGATAAAGTTATATATATTTTCCTCTTCCACCTCTCTTTTGAGGAAAAGCTGTGTATGTGGATGTGTTTAAGCATTTTCTCTTGAAGTAAAATCGTATGATAGAAGATTTATTTCTTTGTTCCACTGTGTCAATACATTTCCCATCAAGGAGGGAAGTTTGCTTCTCTTGAGCTGAGTCGTCGATTCCTTTAACGATATTTATTCTTTAAGATAAATTCAAAGGTATACATACTCAATAAATCACAAAGCAGCATTATTTTGCCTTCATCTTCAATGTATTTTAAAATATGTTCTATTTCCTAGAAGATCTTACTTATAAATAAATTAGTCTGAGAGCCAAAAAGCGTGCAAAGCACAAGCATCTGAAAGAAAGCACAGAAAGAATGATTTCTTGGAATTTCACAAATGGAGAGAATGGATTCCTAATGCAATTTTTATTATAGCTCTCATTCAAAGAATTGAGAACTATATAATTCATTGATTTTTTCTTCTTCAAAAAGTTTCAAAATTCATTTTTAATCCGTTAAAATTTAATATGATTTAAATTAATTATTCACACTTGCTAAATAAGGGATGGTCACGTTATTTTGGAAACTCGGGGACTTTTAAGAGCGATTTTCAAGCCAATTTTTAAACCAAAATTTTGAAATCTGCTTGCACTCTTGTTAAATGGCCAAATACTGATAAGAATTCAGTATTTTTGATTTAGAAAATAAATTTTTGTGCTCAAAAAATTTATTTGAAATTCTCACATTTTGGCCATTTTGTTCCTGTAGAGTTTCCAAAATAACGTGACCATCCCTTAATTATCTAAAAATTTATAAAGTTTAAATTTTAACTTGACAAGTAAGAGAATTATTAAAATTCAAATGTTGCTAATGAAGGCAAGAGAAAAAATTGTCAAAGAAATGTTCAATTTCACTGCTATATACAGCTAATAATATTTTGTAGCATAATTCACAGCAGAATTTATTATCTTAAAAGCTTTTATCGCAGAACTTTTGTACAAAAGTCAAAAGCAGAAATTTTCAGCTTCAACATTTCATGCGATTTATGTGATTCAGTATGAAAATTAAAAAAGTTAAATTGTCCGCAGTTTTCACTTTCCACGAAAACCCCCTCCTTCCTACCCATAAAAAAAATAATTACGATGAATAATAAAAAAAAACACAAGAAAATTGGAAAGCTAAGAAGCTTTCGGGGCATTGAGCACCCCTTATCGAAATCAACTTCCATTTTTTTTTCGACGAATTTTCTCGTGGGCATTTCCTAGAATTTTTCATTTTTTGCCCATGGCGACTCGGGGGGTGTGTATGTGGTGCAATATTAGGAAAAATCGAAGGATATGAGATTCAATAACTGTCTCCTTGAATATTTTCTCACGTTGCACAAATGTGAGTGGGTTTTTCTTGGACAATAATGAAGAGTCGGATTTCCATCCTCTCTACCATTTCCCAAAATCCTCTTTGGGACCATTCCCCCCTGTTCATTGATGTACCATCCAGAGGCGATTTTGGCAAATTCCCACTTGATACTGTCGGGCAGACAATTTAGAAAAGGATATGGGATTTTCTTTGGTTTATTTTTATGACTAGCAAGGGTCGGTACAGCATGAAGCTACTTTTTCCCTTCCATCCATACAACACCACTTTCCCAAGCAAAACTAAAAGGAAATTGGAGCGCCATGGTATTCGATTTTTTTTCCCAATGAAGGTTTTTCTTTGAAAAATATTTAATCGATTTTGGAAACACAAGAAGGTACACGAGCTGAAGCAATATTGTGGTTTCTAATGGCAAATTTACCGAGCACTTGTACCTTCAGTGTGTTGTACCCCAGTGCTGTAGAACGAAAATTGGATTGAAAAGCTCTTGATGGGAAACAAAAGCTCCAGAAAGGGATTTTCTCGTTTAATACAAAATTTTAGAGAAAATCCTTTATTTGCAAGAGGGGTGTGCCACGTAGATGAAGAAAAAACCAAACCACAATATTGGTGGATTTGGGTGGGAAAAGTTCAATTACGTTAAATGGGTCGTGTGGCGTGTTGTATCAAAATCCGATAAGACTCCCACCCACACACACAAACAAACGCGGAACAACACACTGTGCCGGTAGACAAATAAGAAATTAATTGTGCCCCAATTGTGTAAGGAATTTACCGTGGGAGGAAAGAGAATTTTCTCAAGAATCAAACAATTTAGACTCAATTAGTTGCATGAGTTAATTGCCACAAAAAGTCCCATCGTACAAACTTTCAACCCTCCTTTACCACTTTCCTTTTCTCCCGACGTGGGTGGGGGTGGTGTATGGAGTTAAAATTGCTGAAACGACAACTAACATAAAGTGAAGAAGTGACTCAGTGCCAAGAGCTCCTAATTTTGAATTTAACTCACGAGGGGGTGTAGTTTTCGTTGAACTTTACTCAAAAGACATCGAAATGTGTCGTCCCCTCTTTTGCAATTGGGAGAAACATTCTTCGCTTTGCAAGAGAAATTGGAACACAATTCCCATTTTCGACAAGGTGAACTTTACGAGGGGTATCCACGGGGGTATATTGTAGAGGACCCTCTTTCCATGTATCAATGTTTAGTTAGGTGGGTGTGTCACATCCGATGGCAAGGGGAAAGGCAGTGGGAACATGAAAATCCAAAGCCTTCAGACCAAAAGAGATTAAATTCACTTCTGAAAATATAATTTTGTGATTTAAATAATTTGGGGGATTTTTTTTAAATTTTCTTCTCTTTAAAAAGAATTTTAGAAAACAATCTACATAATAATTGGGATTGAAAGATGACAAAAAGAATTTTAGAATTATGATAGTTGGTCAAAAGTTTAGTCTACCTACTTAGAAAAGCTGGGTAAAGCATTCAGTTTTCTCAATGAAAAGTAGTTTATAAGATCCAATGACATTATTTTCATCATTAAACTATCACTAAATATGAGATTTACTGCACATAAATTAAATTAAATACCTTAAGAGAAAATCACCAAAAGATTATGTTTAATCTAATTTCCAGATATTAGATTAAATTCCATAAAAGAAGATTTTCTCCTCAGTGTACGAAAACACCTCAAGGAATCCGAAGGAAGTGAGAGAAAAGTTGAAGGCAAATTGAATGGAGAAGTTTAGTGGAAATATCCTCAAGGGATGGACATTCAATAATAGTCCTCTGCCACCTGTTAATTTTGTAGTCTCCTTGTCTCTCGCACCTCATTTTGGGATTTGAAGAGGATTGCGACATAGGGCACTTTAACCCTCGATTGGCTTGCGTAATAGTTCATTACT
Source organism: Lutzomyia longipalpis (assembly GCF_024334085.1). Lineage (NCBI taxonomy): Eukaryota > Metazoa > Arthropoda > Insecta > Diptera > Psychodidae > Lutzomyia > Lutzomyia longipalpis. The sequence goes on along the minus strand of NC_074708.1, from coordinate 13,372,694 downwards.
TAACCCTTTGCCACTGTACTGAAGTTCCTTTCATGCCCTCCTTCGCTCCATTTGAAACCCCTATCCCTTCGGAAGACACGTGTTTTCAGAGGTGCCAGAGTGCGTGTCACAGGCAGGTGTGGGAATTAATGAGGCCCATTGTGAAGTCAATGAGAATTTAGTGATGGGTGTGATATCGGTTATACCAGGCGTCTCCACTTGCATCCTTCTACCACTTGCCCCCACCACAAGCGCAATTGGGGCAAACAATTTAATTTCGTGGAAACACCCAAAAGATCTGAATAGTGAAAAAGCTTTCAAGTGGGCGTCTGTGGTCCATCCTCGTACCCATTTCCGTTGAGCAGTGAGAAAGGCAAGGAGAATTAGAAATCCCACATTTTCCGTCGTGGTGTGTGGCCTTTTTAGAAGTCATGTACATACATACATAGCGAAAAGCTCTCTTCAGCAAAGAGGAGAGATTTTGTATATATATGAAACAATTTGCTTCATTTACCGCAGGAAAATCTCACGATGGCCACAGAGGGAATGTTGCCAGAGGATCACGTAAATCCCCAACTCGATGCCCCAGAAATACAGAAGAGAGTCTCTCTCTGGTCAAAAAGCTCTACTTCTGGTCACTTTTTTGGGTACACACAGAGTTGAATTAATTTTAGATGCCAAAGCACGATAAATGAAGTACTTTGAATGAAATTTCAAAAATTTTCAAACTCATTGAAAGCTCTCTGGTGTGAGAGAAGCCATAAAGAGAAATGTTATTTATTGAAAATCTCTCAATTTGCAAAGCTTCGAAGGGAAGCTTTCTAAGGGCTTTCCAACTCTGCGTTGGACGGAAACAAGAAGAGAGAGAGAGAAGAAGCCAAGGGATTGTGAGCTAAAAGCCACAGTGAAACAAGAAAACCTTCAAATAGAAAATCATTAATACATGGTTCGCATACGAAAACCAACAATGATAATGAAGTTCAAGTGGAAAAGAGGGATGGGGGAGGAAGGGAATATCTCTGTGGATTTGCGCATAGCACATAGAATTGAAATAGAATTCCTCAAGTTCATGGTGGACGATGGAAATTGAATGCTAAATTTCAGATTGACCGGGGCGTACGCTTGTTTGGGCATTGCAGACAAAACTCTCAAGTGATTTCTCAAACTTTCTTCTCATTTTCAACCCTCCACCACTCCTACTACCCTCCCCCCCCCAAAATAGACACATTCCTCAGTTCGAGAGGAACATCCCATATAGTTTTCTATATATAGGAGAACTGTGTGGGTAGATGCAGAGGAAATTGACACACCAGAGTCTAGGGAGAGATCAATTTCAGTGATTTACATACGAGACCATCATCTCCATTTCTCACCCAGTAGACACCCGCCCTGGAAATCTAGTGATGGGGCTTGAGGGGTTATATCCAAGAGTGAGTCGACAGTTTGCAATTAGTGCAATCACTTCACAATGACATGTGAGATGATACACACAGCTAGTTGGAAATTCGCACAGCAAGAAATGTTGATGGAGAAATGCTTCTCATTTCTTCAAAGAATTCTATCACAGTTGGTGGAAAAAATATAATCGCATATGCTTTATGTATTCTGTGCTCCTTATACGTATGGTTCATAAGCATATACTGCACGCGTGCTTTGATTGCATGCATATGCTACTTTAATGCTGAACCAAGGGGATGGTATAACCTCATTTTCTGTGAAGAAAAGTCACTTTTTGTTGAACAAAATGTATGAGGAATTCTCGAATCTCGATCAATCTCGACCAATTCCTGAGAAACACTTTAACTTTTTTTTTATATTAATAAGTTATTTCGATAATGAGATAGGGATCAATCGAAAGCTAATTAAATGTACTTTCGATTGCAAGTGGAATTGTGCAAATTGATCCCTTCTTTTGATCGGAAGAACCTGCTGCCTCACGAAAAGTACTGATTTCTCGGGGTTGGGCATCCCCCTGTGCTGAACACAGCATTCATATGCTATAAGAATATTAAGTCCAGCATACATGTGCTGCATGAAAGTTAAACATAGAATACATACTGCATTAGCTATGGGAATTTAAAAAAAAAACATTTTATCAGGGGGTAGACAAAAACTCTATTTCCATAGGAATTCACTGCTCACTCGCTGAGACACCCAGGAAAATGCTTCAATCTGAAAAAATCCACCACCACTGGATAGATAATTTAATATTCTATCGATTGATAGCTTTTGAGGGGTGTCTCACGAAGATTAATGCACTAAAACTGATTTCAAAAATTTTGATGCACTTTTTCGAAATAAAGTGACGTCATTTTCTTCCTTTAATTTCTTTGCAAACCGTCCGCCATTATTTGCTGTGTTCGGGTAAAAAAGGGCTTTGTCTACCCCCTGCATTTTATTTATGAATCATTTTACCACTATATTATTAAAAATAAATTATTAAATTACGAGTGAATTTATTTAAACTTATTCCAAACAAACGTGAAATTCAGCATTGGTATGTAATACATAAGATGCATGCTGCGTGATCTATGATTAGTATAATATATTTAAAAGTTGATCTAATAGCAATCGTATACATTGGTCTCTTGGTCTCTTCTTTGGCACACAGATTATTTTATAATATTTTTATGCTTCCTCCGCTTATGATGCATGCATTATATGCATCATGATTTGCTTACAATACAAATGCGAAAACAAAAACTATCTGTGATATTTTATTTTTTATTAAAGAAAATCTCTTGGCTTCTACAGTATACTTCCTAATCTATTGTAACATGCATTACTTTGTGTTCAACATTATAATTCTGGTACTGTCTCCCCATATATAGGCACCACGGGGTATGGAGTTGTATATAACAAAAGGCTTTTGTGTATTAGAATATGAACACAGTACGCAACTGTGATGGATTGATCTTGATTACAATGAATGGACTAGGAGGAAATTTCTCAAATTTCCAACTTACGCCCCTCCGCAAGCTCTCCTCGAAATATCAAATTTTCCACAAAATTCAACTCATTTTCCAGTATTTTCGCTCCTTCGTATATAGGCCAGCTGAGAAGTAAAATAACTTTTAAATAAAGTCGGCCTAGCCAAATTTTGCACCATTTGATTCAAAGAATTATAAGAAACCTTTTTATACTTACTTGAGTGCTCTAAAACTTATGCTCGTTTCAGAAAATGCGTATAAATATTCCCATACATTTTCCCATAGAAGCCATCAAAGCCATTGAACGAACAAGTGACGTCACTGGGAGGTTCCAAGAAATTGCTCACACAAACCACATAAAATACTATAGTTTTTACAATTTCCACTCAACAAATTATAACGAGGATTAAAAAAAGTACTTCCTACATGAGATAATGCAGAAATAATAAGTAAACGCACATTATTTCACACAAAAAAAATCCCCACAAAAATGAAAATATTTACTCGAAAATTCTCAACTGTCAAATCATACTTTTTCGGAACACGAAATTCAGCGACGTTGCATGTTCGTTCAATGGCTTCGATGGCTTCTGTGGAAAAATGTATGAAAAATTTTTCAAACGCATTTCCTGAAATGAGCATAAGTTTTAGAGCATGCACGTAAATATTAAAAAATTTCTTTAATTTTTATGAATCAAATGGTGCAAAATTTGGCTAGGCCGAATTTATTTAAAAGTTTGGGGTCATTTTCCGTTAATTCTACTGGCCTAATATAGCATACACAATTGAATTTCTTCCCATAGAGCCGCACGTTCCAGAAATTCGCGATGGTTCGGCAACCGATCCCTGGGGATGACAATTTTATATTATTTTTCCCCTTTCCACAGGGGGGTGCGGTGGAAGTGCTCCGCATTTTCGGGCAGGGCATAATGGGGTGAAAGTGGATGATGAAGAAATTCTTGAAAGTTGAGAAATTTCATAACTTTCCTTGGGACTTTCTTCGCACAAAATTCACAAAAACTTTCACAAACTCTCATACATATATACAAGTTTTGTCCGCACACCCCGTTGGTGGAAGGAAGGAGTTGGCAGCACCCCATCTTGTTTGGATAGAAATACGTTTTATATAAACAAAACGTGTCTCCCTAAATGGATTAATTTATTTCCTTGCGGAGGACTTTTCATCCACGTCAGGTCAACTTTTTCAAAATGGGTATTTTTGGGGGTGTGCAAGGCTGTGGATAAAATGAGATTGACTATGAAAACGCGCATGGTGGTGCGGAAGAAAATATAGAGAGAGAAAGCAAAATTCGCAGACTTTCTTCAAGGTAAAACTTCCAGGCGCTTAAATGGAAAATTAATCCTTTGAGCACGAAGTGAAATGAAGATGTCTTTTTCTTGGTTCTCCTTTATCTTTAGGTGAGGGTGTGGGGGGGAAGGGAGTGTCTTTAAATTGTAAAATGACAAAGAAAATCCAGATTTGTGTCTTAACATAAATTGCAATGCCATTTTGGGATGAAATATTTTTGTATAAAAATCACGTCAAATAGTGTAAGAATTTTTAAGAGAATTTTTAAAAAGATTACCTAAGAAATTATTGATAAGAACTTATTGACCTTATTGAAAAGAACTTAAATCATTTTCATGATTTAACACTTGGAGGATCGAGATTTCTGACCTCAAAAATTTGACCTTCATTTTATCTGAAAAGAAAATGTTTTTTCAAATTTTCTTTCGACAATCTTAAAGTAATGAAACTTCCCTACATACAGATGTTGAAAATATCACGATATTTTTAAGACATTTTATTCTGTGACGATTTAAAAAATGTCAAATTGATCACTTTGGCCAGCAAAATCCTCCAAAGGTTAAATAACATCTTTCATAGATTAAGCGTGGAAATTAAAAATTCCAATAATAAAGTTATTACCATAGATTGCATTATTTAAAGTAAACTAATACTAATCAATACATCTAAATGAATAAGCTCCTTTCATACTCTTAAAATCTGTTTAGGTACTCACTTTAATCCACCTCGCGAGAAAGCAGGAGTTTCTGAACTTTTCCGCAACTTCTGCGTCACCCATTTTATCCCCATGCTCCTCTAAATAAATATCAAATTATTAAGAATTTTCCTCTGGAGTAGAGTAAACAAGAACCATATAGAGTAGCTGTAGTGAGAGTTCAAATTTCAAATCGCATCCAATCAAGTTTCATATATAGTAAAATAGCGAAAGGTACGAAGCTTTCACTTTGGTAGTTAATAACTTGATGAGCAGGGGCGAGAGCAAAGAGACTTTGCCACATAAAAGTCGAATCACATCATGTGTGTTTGATGGGAGGAAACTTTTGATAAACTTGCATGGGGGTGTAAGAGAGAATTCACCCATCTCTATCCCCGATAAAAGTTTCCCTCCCCCTCAAGCAAGAAACTTATATACATTATACTCACATTATACTCTCAATTTTCACTCACACCCCTCCCATACCCACCCTCGCCCTTGGCCCCACACTTATTGAAGGGGGGGGGGGGTAGCTTTGGGAAATTGTGTGCTATAGCAAGTGGGGGAAAAATACTTTTGCAAAGTGATGCGGCAGGAAAATGGTCTTAAAGGAAGCACACCCTGCGGAAATTCTCTTGATATGTGTATGTGTGTGGATTTTATGAGTGTTGCAACAGCAAGTCGAACAACAGTTGGCAATTTTGTAGGTTTGTTTAGAAACACACCCTCACACCATCCCCCCCCCACCCACATTCTCCACATATTTTACGACTCTTTTTGTCCATTTCTTTTCGTGTTTCCCCACCAAAGCTTCTTTTTTTTTGGGGAAACACAGTTAATTCGCAAAAACTCTCACTATGGAAAAGTTGAGACAATTCTTGGGGATTTTCTCTTTCTATTTTGTGGATTTGAGTAGAAGAGATAAAAATGGATAAGACTTAGCACAAGTTAAAGACGAACACGAATGATATATAGTTTTAGGTGTTGTATTTACAAGAATTTCTAGAGAGAACAATACTTTTAGACCTTTTGGGAGGGTATTTAATGATTTTTGTTTGAAATTAAAAGCTCTCTGGATGGTTTTGAACGATTTAAATTGCTTCAGAAGCTCTATATTGACTTGCTATCAGGTGTTTATTCATCAAAGCTGTTAAGTAGCTCCCCGTGGCAGTAGAATAAATATTTGGGAACTCTTCACAGAGGGCTAATTTGGTTTATTCACCCCCATATGTATAGGCAAACTCGGGTATCTTTTGGGGAGAGGGATGGTATCATGTCTTGCGTCAAGGGGGAGGGTAAGTGGCTCAGGTCAATCGCCGCTGAAGGAGCAACACGAGTTGGATGAGGCGGACGAGGCATATAATGAATAGCTTACAAATTGGGGAGCTCATATGGTGGACACAATGTTCCACCCCCTCACATACATACATAGTTCCCACCCCCATGCCCAACTTGCCGGCGAGGATGGATAGATTGATGAATTGTTGAAGGAACTGTCTTGGACGGGAAGATGCTGCTCACAGAGATATTCAAGCGTTTATATGGCCCCTTCTGTGCGATGTATCGATCGTTGTCATTCTTCAGCAACTTCCGCAATTTGAGCCACTCAACTTCGGTCACATACCATCGTGGTCATGTGATGGTATAGCAGAAAAGGAAATGATTTTTCCTCCCCATAAGCTCCTCCTTCTTTACACAATCCATGGTCATTTTCCGCATCAATTTCTGTGCAATGCACAAAAAACTGTAAGATTAATACTCCTCCAAAATATTCTTCGTTTTTTTACCTTTGAACACCTGAGCGGATGAGTTGTCACGCAAAAAAATCACAGAGGAGTTTCGAACAAAAAAGGTTTGGGTGGAAAATGTAATTTTGCGTATAAAATTAAATTATAAAATCATAAATTGTCGCTGAAGCGGAAATCATTAAATCAAATTACATCCCCAAAACTCCTCTGCTGCTTCGAAAAGGTTCAATTTGATTAGATGCCGCATACATTATGTACAATATTTCCGCCTGCGTCTCCATGTTACCTCCACCAACACCCTTCCGGTGCGCACTAATTAGAATAAATTCATCGTGATATTTTGTGAATTTTGTTGCAAAAAGCAGGTAGCAAAAAGCATTCAAAAATGGACGATTCTAAAAAGCCCAAAATAATTTGGCAGGTATAATTTTTGATCAAAGGGATTGCTTTCAAAGCTTTCAGAGAGCTTTTTTGCCATATAGTTCTCATTAAATATTTTATGAACTTCAAATTTTCCACATGAACATTTAATGTTTGATAAGCAAAAATGATTCTATGCGCTATATCCTCTACTATGCCCCACCCTTAAAAGACTTCAATTTACTTTTTTTTTGTAATTTTCTCTCTGTGAAAGGTGAACGATATTTTTTATGAAGATGATTTTAGAGGGTTTTGAAAATTCAATAAATTAAACTGCAAGTTTCACAAAAGCCTGACTAAGGAATAATTTCCAAGAGAACAGAGCTGCAACGAAGCCAGCAAAGTAAGTATAAGTTAGTGAAACCCCCAAAGAGCTCTCTTCTTGTATTTATTTTACTTAATGAATGAAATATTCCTCGAACTTCCAATCCTCTCTTTACTTTCTCTAACCTTTAGAGATGAAAAAAAAATGATATGGAAATTTTTCAGCAAGCAATATGGTTTTCCTCTCTGGGTTTTTCCCACACACAGAAAAAAAAGTTAATAATTTAAATGTAAAGACTTCCTCGGGGGAGGTTTGTGTGTGAAAAATATTCCTCTCCGTGATGGGCAAATCACTCACATGAGAGCATTCATGGCAGAGAAAATGTTGAAGAGAGTTTTCTAGGTGAAGAAGCGGCCATAAATCTCGGTGAAAACTCTCAATCACTTGAGCATCTTCTTCACTATGCGTGCGTCGCATTTACATAAAAAGCTCTATAACATATAATTCAGCATATATAGTGAAAGCTTATATATTTATAAGTTGTAGTATTGCGCAGATGAAATAAAATATAGGAAAAAGCTGCGGTTTTGCTATCTCTCTGTGTGGGAAAAAGAAAAGCAAAAGCGAGGTCAATGTGCAATTTTAAATCCAAGCGGGATTTATTAAGCTGTCCTGCAAACTTCCTCCTGCAACTGTTTGTATTTTTCTTTCGCTCACATAATGCAAACAATGTATTTTCATTTCATTTCACACTACCGCACAATTTTAACCACAACCGCTGCTTTTGGGGTGCAAATTACATACACACACAGTGCACAATGGGGGCCATTGGAGTTTCTCCCTGATATACGAAACTTCATTGCTCAGCAATTTCGCTTTTCACCAAAACGGACGTCTCTTTGGGGGTGGGGGAAAGGGGGGAAATGTGCGAAAATGCATATGTGTGAAGTCTGAAAGGTGGCGAAGTGCTATTCACTCAGAATTTCTACGTTTCCAGAATTATTCGACTATGCTGTATAATCCTGCCTTTGGAAATGACTATATGTACAAACATATGCTGGATCATGCACCCAGTTCTTTGTCTTCATTCACGGTACCATGGTGAGAATAATATCTGCAACCTACGACAAATAGACATACTAATGATGAGATATTTCGTAATTTCAGAGTGCTTCATGGACTATTTCGGGGGTGAGATGGATTAATTTGAATTTGAGGTGAGTTTTTGTTTGAAATTTCATATATTAAATTTTAAGGGCAACTTGTGGTAAATGGGGGTAAAATATACATTGAAAAAAAAATGGTAAAGAGTAGTTAATGAATATTACTTTGAATACGATTGATTTTAAGCAAAGTGGAGGCGTCAGGTAGCAACCAGGCGTGTCCATCTTAATTTCAAAGCCATTTTAAGTCAATTTATTCAATTCCAGAGGAAGATTCTTGTCTCACGTTACAATATTTATGTCAAAATCTCAATGAAAATGTGGAAATGTTGAGAATCTAACTTACCAATAAAACACAACCACTAAATAATATTGGATGAATATCTCTATATATTTCTTGGATTTCTTGCCATCCCCCCACTAAACATTCCCGTGAATCCCAAGAATTTACCAACATTTACGACAGAGTGTTTATAACAAAATTGAATCGTAAATATTTTCCTTTAGAGATTTATGACTGCCACATTTAATCTGACTTTATATACACACATACCCATCCAATTGAACACCACCAAGAATCTCGAGGAACTCACTCTGATGGGAACCACAAGCAATCCCGGAAATCCCAAAAGCAAAGTGGGGTCTTAAATTGCATTTTGGACAATTATCATTTCAATCTCCTCCTCTCTCTCTCCATCTCAGAATGTCATTTGCCGCATGAATAATTCTCCGTATCTGAAAATTTCTTCAGCTATTCCTCCCGGAAGGAGTTTTAGGGGGGTTGTCAGGGGATGAGGTGCTATGTTGATTCAATTCCCAGAGTGGGGAATTCGTTGGGGCGACAGAATGCATTTGAGTCATATACCGCCGTATATGAGCATGGGGAGGATTGAGGTTGCTGAGTAATTGACCATTACATGATTTTATTGCACGTCAGCTTAAGTTGTTCCCCCTGTGACCTCGTATACCCCATCAATCCTTCCTGGGGAAGGTTATCTAGAGCCCTGGGTGTGTGTGCCTGTATATAAGTGTGAATGTTGTTATGCCAAGGCGGTGAGTGGAAATTGGATCGTCGGGAAGCTAATTTGATATTATTATTGTGGCAAATACCATTAAGCTCCTGGCTGGGGATTGGTAGTGGCTATGAGATGGATTTCAGGTGAATTCACTCCGCATGCTCAGACGCTGCTCATCCTAGTGGTAATTTGTGATTTATGATTAATTTTGTCATACCTCCCTCGGATATGTGTTTACTATCCTCGTCATATCATAACTATTACCAACCTGCGGGTGTGAAAAGTCCCTCAGGACATCTCTCCCTCACTCACAGATCTCACCCCCCCAAATGCATGCGTGTTGATAGAATGTCGAAAGAGCACTAGGAATTGCGGTCAACCTGTCGTCCGTGGTACTCACACACAACATATTCCATTAAATTAAATTACCTTCTGAGCCTTCTGAATATCTCACTGTAGAGCAGATGGAAATTCTGCGAATTTTTTTTTATGTTCTTTCATCATAACATACTAAATGTTTCACATAATACATAGTTAGGAGAATTTGTACAATGCAGAGGTAAATTCCATCTGCATAATCCACTTAGGATCTGTGATTATTGCACTTTGTCATCATACGGATGCCAGTTAATGAGGCACAATTCTACGGTTCATTAGCAAGGTAAATGCATTCCAGTTTTAATTAGATGAAAACTAATCCAGTAATGCTACACTGACGACGAGCTTATTGGAAGACGAGGTAAATTGTCGCTTCGCTCCAATTTACCTCGCCCCGCTTCGCGGGGATTTCTTGCGCTTCGCGCAAATTTTAAAGAAAATAAATTGTGAAGGTTTAAAGGTAGATTAGGGCGATTAGGGCCACTTATCAAACCCAAAAGAAAAATTTGCAAAGAGAAGAAATCATTTTCATACAACATTTCGGGCGCCAAATTCAAAAATTCGCAAAAACTGCATGAGAGTTATATGGGGGCTACCCGAAGGGGGGCTTTGGGGGGAAAATGGATACGGCCACTCGAAAGCGCCTGATATAAGGAGCCTCTGTACCAAATTTCATCGCGATCGGTAAAACGGTGTAGATTTGTATAGCTGTACAGACACGAAGATTACCAACAAACAGACCTTTCTTTATTATATAGATTGTAATGCTAATAAATAAATAATTGAGATAATAATGATTGATTACAGGGAATAGGATCGTAATATCTAATTAGAATTTTGATTTTATTATAAAGCTTAAGGGCGTAGTCAGAAATTTTTTTAAAGAGTGGCATTTTGTTTATCATTTTTGACATTTCTTTATTAAATTTTTTGACCTTTCTTTTCCATTTTTCGACATTTTCTTTCTAACGTTAAGCGTTTATTATAATGTTATACGTTCTGTTTATTTATCTTAAGTTTAAGCTTTATGTTCTTACGTTTGAAATTTTGTTTCTTACATTTGGGATTTTTCTTCTCATTTTTGACATTTCTAATCAATTTTTCGACATTTTTTTTTCTAAATGGAAATTTTTCGAAAAGTTAACTTTCCCCGGTCAGCGTCGGAAAATCGGATCGCAGTCCAGAATTATAGGCACAATCCTGCCTATTTCATTTATTTCTAAAGTTTAGCGTTTGTTCAAACGTTTAACTTTCTTTTTCCTACATTTTTGACATTTTGTTTCTATTTTTTGACATTTCTTTTAAATCTTTTGATATTTCATTACTGACGTCTGATGTTCATTCTAGTTTATTCTAATATTTAAATATTATTATTTTAATATTTTTAATGTAATTTTTTCTTTAGGGTGTTTTTAGACACTTAAACTTCTCTCAATCTATGTCACTAGAAGACAAGTAATGTCATAATCAGAGTATCTTTAAAACTACAAAAGAAATAATGAGTAGAATCTTTAAAAAAAAATATTAATTATTATCAAATTCATGATTCATCATCTTATGACCTTCAAGACCTTCAATGCAAATCACTTTTGTCTATTTGCCATCAAAACACAATTCTGTGGGATAAAACATGATCTGATATAGCATATTGGAGAAATATGAGGAATGGCATGTATTTGATGGGGATGGGATGGAACATTTGCTTCATCATGGCAAATGAAAGTCGATGGTATCGAGACAAAGACCATAAATCATCACCAAAAGCACATTTGAGATCTCTCTCTGTGGGATGATTGAAACAATATTCTGATTGGGCTGTTGTGGGTTTATGTGGGGGGATGTTTCCTCTCCTAAATTGACTCTGTACTTGGGGGGATGGTTTCTCCCATGGGAGGTTGAGGTAAATAGGGGTGCGTGTGAAATTCCTTTTGTCACCCACCCAAAAATTTCTCACAAACCCCATAATCTCGGTAACCGCCAAAATAGGCAACACACTGGCTTGGACCAATGGGCAGTGTTAATTTCATTTGGCATTTACACATGTACTTTCGCGTTGGCTGATTTATGAGCTGGTGTGGAGGCGATAAAATGCTCTGCAGAAGTTACTCTGTCATCCAGAAAAGTGACTTGTGGGCTGCAAAATGTCCCCCCGCCCCATGGAGTCACCCACGCAGATGTGATGACAAAAAAGAATCATCATTTCTCGCATGAATTCAATAAATTCTCCATAGTTGGTGAGATTTTCTTTTAGATTCTGTGAAGCATGAAAATCTCTGCAAATTTTTCGTGTAAATTAACAAAGTTTCATGCTTGGAGCGAAAATGTGCGCACTATGTTGCGGGGCGGTGATGGGATGCAAGGGTGGGAAAATGAAAAGGGCAAAATGTCGAAAGGTTTAACTTTTCAATTCACCTTTACCACATACTGCTGGCAATTATTTACATTTTGAGCATTTCTACAAAAGTTACAAGCACACATGGAGATTTTACAGATTTTCCACTGAACACACATACACATTTCCAAACACAAACCACCCGCACTTCCTCTTTCCCATTGGCGTCATTTCCTCTCTGTACTCCGTGTACCCATTCTCACACCCATATAAGGGCACCTAAGGGTTTGGGGGGCGGAGAGACGCCGCTCAAATTATCTCCACTAAGCAGCACGTCTCTCTCGTACGTTTGGAATTACATTCAATTTGTGCCACTAATTATGTAAATTAGCATCCTCCAAGAAAATTACACTGTGCTGAATAATTTCGTGTATGGAGGAGAAAAAGAGCACCAATTAGAGGTGAAATTCCATAGCGACTCCTTCAATGCTCCACAAACTCCGCCGAGGAATTTCTCTCTCCCCTATATGTATGTGTGTACGTCAGAGAGAGGTAATTTTGGGTTGAAACGCCCGCGCTTTTGATTGCTGCCTGATTGCAATCAATTTTCCTCATTTTATCCCCCTCCCCATACCCCATATATTCATTTGCTTTTGCTTATAGTATTTTTGCCATTCTCTCCACAAATACATATTACGCCATGCGCTGGGATTCGATTGAGAACCCGAGAAGAGCAAAAGTTCTTGTCTGGACCCAATTATCATTAGAGAGTATTATTGCATGATTAGGGGGTGGTAATTTGGGGTGCTTTTCTTGTTACATACTCACTCAATTAGTTTATTTACCAGGTCAGTAATTTCATCTTCTTTACTCCAGATTGGGTACTATTATGAGAAGCACAAATTTGCATAGAATAAAATCATTTTTTGTAATTATTTTTTTTTACTTTGCTGGAAGAGAAGCTCTTTAAAGAATAAAATAAAGGGAAAATTTCATAAATAAGCAAATTTCTTCTTCAAAATTTAACCCATTTCTATGACAAGAAAATTCGTAGAATTTTTCTTGGACGTAGCTGCTCCTTTGGGAAGGATAAAAAATCACTTGCAGCAGCTGCAGTGTACCTTTAGGTTGCTCTCTAAAAAAACCCTCCATTTCACTTAAAGGAACTTCCTGGGATGGTAGATAAAAAATTTATTCAATTTTGTGTCGTTAAAATTGCAAAAGAGCCACTTCCGCAGTGGAAATTTTTAAAATTTCTCAACTAATTTAAAAATTAAAGAGTCGTAGCTACTGCTTTCCCGGAAATCTCTATAGTGCAAGCTAAATAGCAAAAGTTTGTCACTAAAGTGCGGACATGGTGAGCTTTTTTTTTACCCCTCTATCAGCATCCACTTTAATGCACAAAAAATCCCTTAGAAGACTGGGGCTGTCCTGTAAGTGGGTTTGGTTATGTTAGTTAGTTGAGCTTTTCGAATTTTAAAAGCACATTTTCACTTTAAGGTACATTTATAATGAAAGCTCTTTTGGGAAATGTTCACACGACACTGTTGATTGCATGACGTGCTCACCATCCTGAAACGTTTAATGAATGGGACTAGATTGATGATAGATCGTTTAAAATTTACCTGCATTGAAATGTGATTTATTGAATTCAACAAAGAATGGTGCGAACCCCATCATGAGTGCTTTATTTGCAAGTTTGTAACGATGCCATCCAAATAGTGGAAATTTTAATTGAATTTCCACTAAATCTCTAAAGACTCATTTAACCAATTTTTGTCATAATCAATCTAGCCAAAAAAAATAAATAACGCATTTTTGTCTCCTTAAATACATTTTTTCAGCGATAAAGCTTTTTTTAATTGTTAAAGGTGGTGGTTATATTTTAATACTTTAATATTGTAGAACTAAAACTGCAATCTTAAGTATTAAATATTCTGCTTGAAATTCAGTAAGGTGCACCCGCGTTGCATGGTGTAAAGTATAAATTGCATTGGGCGGTACACAAAGATACTAAAATATTTATGGAAAATTGTACAACTTCCACGTTAAATTGCTATATGTACAATAATTTAATACCTGTAATCTTCCTTTCTAAGCTATACATCCTTTCAATTTAGCCTGATTTAGCTCAAATTACTGCTTATTTAAAATTTTAAACAAGAGTTTTGATACATTTTTCATTTTTATGCTCTTTCTCTGATAAAATATCTTATCGTAAAATGTATAAATAAAAACTTAAAGCATATTAAATAAATTTTGTTACTCCAAACGCAAGCATTAAAATCAATTGATAATACCTACAAATTTACTGATAATGATTCAATTTAGATGTGTTTGTGATTTAAATACATAATGAGCTTAACAGGTCATCCTAATGTTTCCCCCACAGTTTTCCTGACATTTTCCACTAATTTGTGATTTTCCGCAACATTTACTAAATGGCTTTTATACCATAAAAAAAACTATTTCAATATTCCCCTGGCGTTGTCATTGCAAGTGCGTGCTGCCTAGCCAAGCGGTTATAGCTGGAAATGCCTAATGATGTGTAAAAACATACCCCCCTCCCTTGCATTGCCAAAAATATAATACCTGTAAGCGCAATTTGTGAGTCTGTGTTCAATATAAATTCAATTAATTTTACAATGAGGCTCACAAAAGAATACAAATTGAAATATCAGCAGAAATTTTGGAAAAATTTATTATTATTGCTTATTTATGCTGAATTCGGCACTATTTTAGTAATTTTATCAAATATTTTGTTATAATGGGGAACTAGTAAAATTATTTATTAATTATACAGACAGAAAGTGTTCAAAGGGGAATGAACAAAATGGTAGAATGACGAATTTAATATATTTAATTTTAGTTCTTTGTAGCTGAGAAGTGTTCCTCTTATTAATTGCTGTAGAAAATGTACAAAGTTCCTGCTTCATGCTCAAATACTCATTGAAACTCATCGTAATGTCAAAAGCACTAAAAGTGGGTGAACTATTGAATTAACTTTACGCATGATCATCTTGGAAATTTCTCTGTGTGAGAACTTTCATTCCCTCGTGCAATTCTAATTTTCCACACCAATCATCTCAACATCCTCTACTCCGTATGAGAGAGTTGATATTTTCACCAAGAAGACATCCGCTTGCATTTGGATGTGCAAATTTTTCATCAGTATGTTCTCCAGAGGCAAAATCCCCCGTGTATCCCCCCACCCTGCTTCAAGTTTTCCCTACACCACACAGCAGAGCCAACAAGAGTCAAGTGAAGACTGATGTGACTCCTTGGGTTGTCTGTCTCCGGGGCCTTTTTCTTTCAATGCTATAGAAGAATCTTTCACATTTATTCCACTGCAATAATTTCCATGAGTTGCATGAAAAATCGCGGAGAAATTGTAAAAGTTGCCTTGCACTGAAATTTATATCAAGCATCCCCGGGAAGGAGCTCTCTTTGAATTTTAATGGCAAAGTGCATTGCATTCGAGTGGCATGGAATAAAAGCACAGTTGATATATGAAGCGTACATAGCCAGCATATTCTATTGCCTTGTTTACAAATAATGTACATAATACCATAAACTTATGAACACAAAGTTTATAGTTGGTAGGTACCAAAACATAGGAGCAAAATAGGGAAAAATTTAGTAGGTAGAAGTGGCCGAGAAAGTAGCCGGAAGAAGTCAATTGCAAAAATTGAAAATTATTAATCGAACATACATATTTCCAATTTTAATCATACAAAGAGGCTTCTTTACTTACGAAGGTAATCGATTAAAGCCACTGTTTAAAGCTTAAACAACGCGTAACTTTGCCTTCGTTTATTAAAAGCTCTACAAAGAAAGTTTCCATATAAATTATTAAATCTTTTTTTTTTCACAATAGAATTTTTAAAATAAATTCACAATGCAATCAAAAAATTAATTTTAAATCTTAATTAAAACATAGAAAGATTCTTTAAATTAGTATATGTTGTATTTCGGTCTCACCTGGGAATACACGTTTGATTAGTTTTAAAGGCTACAGGATATCTCAGGCTCTGTCGCCAAATTTCCGCAGGTGCACGGGAATAAGAACACTGTGTTTCCAAACCCAGAAATACACAAAAGTATTTATTTCAAATATAAAATTAATTTTTAACAAGAGAATAATTGTCGTGCTTGTTGACGTTGCACGGATAGCAAAAGTGTGCTCACCTCGTGGTAGTGACTTGGCATATCCGGTGGATCATTTTGAGATGAGCCACTACGAGGTGAATGGCGCTAGTCGCGCATCCCGCTCTTGGGCGGGAATTCTAAACATCCACATAACACCTCCCCCCTAAGGAGCGGAAGGTTCATCCTGACGATCCTCTCGGTTCTTGAAACGCTCGCTGATCCTGTACGGTCGTGCACGCAAGCGACGGTACAATGGTGTAGGTGGAGCTGGACGCTCAAGTTCCGGGGAATGATCTGGAGTAGCTGGATTATCCTCAACATCCTCACTTTGTCCCGCGTTGCTTCTTTCAGGAGTAGTCACTGTGTCCTCATAAGGCGTCGTAGCAGAATCCTCAGTGTCCGAACTAATAGTGATAGCAGATTGCGGTGGATTGCTTTGCAGTGACATACGCGGAGATGGTTGTGGGGGTGTAACTCGTGGCGGCGTTGCACGAGAAGGGCCAGCTATTGGTGATTGAACTTCGGCAGGTGGATCTTTCGGTGTCTTTTGTGGAGTTCGAGAAGGCTGTGGAAGTACAGGAGTCTCAGAAGCACTCGATCTACGTGAAGATTCTGGCTGTGGCGAGTGTTGAGGCTGTACTTGAGAGAGTAATGGCACGGAAGAGGGTGCAAAAATTGGCAAATCAGACGATGATGTATCAGCAGGTGTGTCTGGCGTCTCACTAAAACGGCGCTTGAGTTGATTCACATGAGACCTGATGATGAGTCCATCACTGAGCCGCACATTGTAAGTAACCGTCCCACGACGTTCAATGATTTTGCCAGGAACCCACTTCCATTTACCCCCTTGTGCAAATTTCTTCGCATAGATCTCCTCCCCCTTCGAGAAGGAACTCTGTTTCGTGCCATGCTTCTTATTGTAGTCTCTCTCCATCTTCTCATTGCGTTGCAGGGGCTCCTTGGGACGCTCTTTCAGGAGATCAAAGATTGTACGTACCTTGCGGCCATACATAACTTCTGATGGAGATTTCCCTGCAGGCGCGTAATCATTGGGAGTCACACGGTAGTTGGCCAGAAATCTCTGAAGTGCCGTGTCGATTTTCTGCGCAGATTGCTTTTCCAGGGATCGCTTGAGAGTATCCACTAGTCGTTCGCACTGCCCATTGCTTGCTGGGGAGTAGGGGCAGGTGCGAATATGCTGTATTCCGTTGAGACGACAAAACTCTTGAAACTCATCGCTGACAAATTGCGTCCCATTATCACTAACGATGACTTCCGGAAGACCATGTCGGGCAAAAACTTCCACAAGCTTCTGAATGGTGATAGTTGTTGTCGTTGAAGATGTACGGAATACTTCTGGCCATTTCGAATAAGCGTCGATGACGAGCAGAAAATAATCTCCCTTGTACTTGGCGTAGTCCAAGTGTATCCGTTGCCATGGGCCAGTGGACAACGGCCATGATGCAAGATTGGTCTTGACAGGGGACCGGGATGCGGTGGCACAATCGGAGCAGTGGCGCACTTTCGTCTCAACATCTTCATCCAAGCCTGGCCAAAAAACGTAACTGCGGGCCAAGGCTTTCATGCGTGACATGCCAGGGTGCGCCTCGTGAAGCTGTGCGAGAATCTTGCTCCGGAATGTCTCTGGTACCACCACACGGTCCCTGTAAAAGACACAATCTTTAATAATTGACAAAGCATCACGTATCTTGAAATAACGAGCTACTTCCCGAGATTTGATGGACTTCTGGGAAGGCGGCCATCCACCCTTGATGTATCCAATCAACAATTGTAGGTCCCTTGAGGCAGCGGTAGCGTCCTTGATCATTTGAAAATTCACAGGCAGTTGGGTGGTCACTTCCTGGACTACCACGTTGTCGTACTCCTCATCGAGAATTTGTGCAATGATCACCTCATCGTCAGGTTGCCGGTGATTGTTGATAAGCCTGGACAATACGTCAGCATGCCCAAAACTGGTGGTGGATGTGTATTTGATGGTGAAATCGTATCCCAAGAGTATGAGGGCCCATCTCTGGAGACGATTCGCGGTGTGAACCGGTATGCCCTTTTTGCTACCAAAAATGGACAGTAGGGGCTTATGGTCGGTTAAGAGCGTGAAGTTCCGGCCATAAATGAAACGGTGGAATTTCTTTACAGCGAAAATAATCCCAAGCGCTTCTTTCTCAATCTGGCTGTACCCCATTTCTGCGTCTGTCATCTTGCGGGAGGCATGGTAGAATGCCTTCAATGTCCCATCAGGATATTCGTGGTATGCCACGCAGCCCATAGCGTGTGATGAAGCGTCCGAAGCTATGGTGATAGGCAGATGTGGGTCGTAGTGCGTAAGCAGCAGATCGGATGTCAGAATTTCCTTGAAGCGAATAAAAGCTTTCTGACATTGTTGAGTCCATTTCCATCTAGCATTCTTCTTGAGGAGGTCGTCCATTGGTTTGCGTAGTTCACTCATGCCCTTCACAAACTTTCCCCAAAATTGAATTGCCCCCAGAAAGCTACGTAGTTCCTGGACATTTTTCGGAGCAGGCATCCGTTTAATAGCGTCACATTTGTCCGGATATTTCTCAAGGCGGACACGGAAGTTGAAATCCTTCAAACGTTGAAAAACGGTTTTGAGTGTCGAGAAATGTGCTTCTGGGGACGAACTTGCGACACAGATATCGTCGAAATAGCATATCACATCCGGTATTCCTTGGAGCATGCGCTCAACCACCTCTTGAAAAATTCCGGGCGCGCTTTTGATGCCAGGTGGGAGGCGATTGAACCGGAAAAGTCCTCGGGGAGTGTGAATAGTGAGTAGATTGCTCGACTCAATATCCATGGGCACTTGTAGATATGCATCGGACAAGTCGATGTGGCTGAAAACGCTCTTGTTTGACAAGCGGCTGAATAAACTATCAGGGTCGGGAATAGGATAGTTATTCATTTCAATCGACTCATTGAGGCCACTTGAATAATCGCCACATATCCGGATTGTTCCATTTGATTTGCGTGCCACGACGATGGGTGCGGCCCATGGGGAATATTCGACTGGAGTAATAATCCCTGATGACTGCAGACGCTGCAGTTCTTCGTCTACCACTGGCAGCATATGAAAAGCAACCGGACGCTTTGGGCGAAAAATGGGCTTTGCGTTGGGTTTCAGGTGGATGGAAGCAGTGATGCGTGTGCATTTCCCGATCTCACGTCCAAAAACTCCCGGAAAAGATTCCCGGATTTCCTTGACAGCGCTCGCCGTGTCAAATTCTCCTTGGACAGCGTGGCAGTAGGCACTCGGTGCTACATCCCAAAGACCGAGTTCAGCGATCCACTCGATTCCGAACAAATTCGACGTTCGTCCACCAACGACCATACAACGCCCACGAATTTTCTTCCCACGGAGTACAACATCGCAATCAAATTCGCCTAGTATGGGCATCCGATTGGACTGAGCATCCGTAACGTTCATGGATGACTCTCTGAGAAGAGGCTTTCCGAGCTCCTCCCAAGTACTCCTTGATACCAACGAAACATCCGCGGCGCAATCCAATTGGAATTCGATAAGACGCCCATTGATCCGCGGTGTTAGAAATTTTCTACCCCTCGGGTGAGGAGCATAAACTACGTTGGTGTTTGCTGATGATTTCTTCTTCTTGAAAAACTTCTTCTTGCCCTTCCCAGTGCTTCCTCCGTTGTCCTGAGTACGTTGAGGTGGGCAGTAGCCCGACTTGTGGCCGATTTTCCCACAATCTTTGCATTTTGTATTGGTGTGGGTACAGTCACGCACCCAATGCATGTCGCCACATAGATAGCATGGACGTGAGGGGCGATCAGATTGTGAGTTGGTGGACTTACGGGTCTTCTGGAGAGCACTGACATTTGCAGGGGTGATATCCAGGCGGGCATCCTTCTTCATATTCGAGAGTCGCTGCGCTTCGTCGATCAAAAACTCCACGTTGATCCTGTCGGCGGGCTCAGTTTCAAGGCGTGTCAGCAGCTGTTCCCTTACAAAGATATGTTTGTCACTTTGTATGCTGATACAGAAAATCAAGGCCTTGAACTGATCCGCTGTGCACTCAGCTAATCTAAAATCCTCGCAGATGCTGTTCACAAGCCCTCCATGCGTGGCCCAGTCGACAGATTCCTTCATCACGAATTGCAGACATTTGCGACGTGTACTGAAGAGAGATTCCCCTTTTCCAAAGAGCTTTGTGAGTCTCTGGACGGTGTCATCGAAGGGAATCGTGGCTGGGTCGACGGGGCGCAGAAGATTGGAATATCTCGCGTAAGCTGCGTTATCCAGTCTGCGCAGGAGGAGTCTTACTCGCCCTGGATCATCGAGATTGCGACCATCCTCGAGAAATGTGGATTTGTATCTGCCATACCACACATCGAAGGTCATATTGTTTTCCGGAGCATAGGTAAAGGGCGTAATCGAGCGCGCCAAAGCATCAACGGAGACTTCGGAGGCCCCATGACCTTCCGTTTTGACGGCTCCGCTTAACCTCATGTCGATCATCCGGTTGATGGCATCAGTGAGCTCCGCAAAAATCTCGTGGTTCGACATCTCGTTCGCCAGTGTTGTATTTCGGTCTCACCTGGGAATACACGTTTGATTAGTTTTAAAGGCTACAGGATATCTCAGGCTCTGTCGCCAGTGTTGTATTTCGGTCTCACCTGGGAATACACGTTTGATTAGTTTTAAAGGCTACAGGATATCTCAGGCTCTGTCGCCAAATTTCCGCAGGTGCACGGGAATAAGAACACTGTGTTTCCAAACCCAGAAATACACAAAAGTATTTATTTCAAATATAAAATTAATTTTTAACAAGAGAATAATTGTCGTGCTTGTTGACGTTGCACGGATAGCAAAAGTGTGCTCACCTCGTGGTAGTGACTTGGCATATCCGGTGGATCATTTTGAGATGAGCCACTACGAGGTGAATGGCGCTAGTCGCGCATCCCGCTCTTGGGCGGGAATTCTAAACATCCACATAACAGTATATAAATATTTTAAAATCTTTTCCAATTTTGTAAAGTTTTAAAGTAAATTAGGAACTTGCATTTTAAAAGCAACCCCCAAATACATGACTTGCATATTCTAAATAGTGAATATAACAACACTTTGTGGTGCAAAATTCATTCAAAATGAATTACAGCTGAAAATTCTCTAGCTAACGAAAATTTATTGAGAGCTCTTTCGACAAGCTGAAAAACACCAAAGAAATTGCTTTATGTTCGCAGAAGATGTCCTTTTTTGGGGGGGGGTTAGAGAAGAATTTTGTGTGTGTGTGTGTGGGGGGGTGGAAAAGTGCGAGAAAGCTAAGCAATAAACTTGTCGCGTCTCCTTGGCGCCGGCATGTGGCAAAGAAAGTGCTATTTACAAGACATTGTTTCGCTTAAAGAAAAGTGAGATAAATTAACTCCAGAGACACATACATTTTATCATCCTATTAAATTGGATACATACATACTTTTTCGAGAACACACCCCCTTGAGAGTTTCTAACATGGAGCTTTTTTTCTGATGGGAAAGCTGCCGAATTTTTAAAGGGAGAATATCGGGGAGAGCCAATGCCCTTCGGGGAAATCTTCTCGGTACCTCTCGCACTCAATTATACAGATAATCAAGGAAAAAAAAAAGAAACATCTGAGAGGCATACCTCGCAGAGGAATACCTCCGAAAAAACGCAAGATGAGGTTGGATGAAGAGCGCACCTGAGAGTTTACACAATTTAAGCTTTCAGATGGCGAGAGAGCCACAACCGCCTCAACCTTTTTAAGTAACCCCATATAGGGATCGTTGGCGAGGCAAGAAATATCTGTATAGCACAGAAACCGTCCATATTGAGGGGTGGCGGAATGAGCAGGAAGTGAAAATACAATTTCCCTGAGGATTCCAATTGATGACTCCCTTTTGCTCAAGCTTCTTCGCATCAATCGAGCCCCTAGAGAGATTTTTCTTTTCTTCCCTCGGTGTGCTTAAAATTGGAAAATCGACAGATATTCTCTTAATATCCTCCCCTTTCATGCCGATAGGAAATCACCTTTTTTCCCCCTTTTCCCACGCGTATCTGTTGCTATAACAATTCAAACGCGATGATGGTTTTTATTTAACGCGCGCGATTTCTGTGGATGCCTCAAGTACCACCCGCCCGCGTGTTAATGGCAACCATCGTGCACTTAACCCCTCTGTAAAAGACCCACGATAAAATTTTTATTAGAAATCTATTATTTTCGTACTACGCGGGGGTGGATCACGGAAAGTAAATAAATGGGTAAAGAGGAGCAATTTAAGTGTTACCGCGAATAGCGACGAGATGGAATATTTCCTCTCTCGCAACACCAGTATTTCATTTTCAGGTCATCATATCCTTCAACTGTGTTAATTGTATTTTATTTTTAGAAGTACAGAAATGAGCGAAAGATGGGTATTTTAACAGGTTAGATATATTTATAAAATTGGACGAGGAGAAATAGTCTGGATGTGACCTTTGGCACTTGATTTCACCCACACTCTCTTCTCATAAAGGGTAGAGCAAATATATAATTTATTCAAGCTATTATTAGATATAAACTTTAAAATTTTTCATTTTTGACCATTCACCTTACTTCTGGAAAAGACAATAATTCCAGATTTCATATATCGAGGGCTGCATTGTAAAACCGGCTAAGTCGGATCGGAGCTCATACGGACTTAGCCGGTTTTACAATGCAGCCCTCGATATGAAACTTTTACCTCTCTTTATATGTCTTTTCTAGACCATCAAAAACTACTGGAAAAATAGTCAAGTATTTTTTATGAGAGTCCTCCCGTATATTGCAGTTGGAAAATTTTTATTCATTCTCTGGAATTTAAAACAATTTTCAAATTTGGATTCTTTTCTCATTTCAAAACTTTTGTCATTGAAGACTTTTTCTGCTTTTCAAAGAAATGTATATAGTTGAAACTATTTGCAGTTATATGTTGGTTTTGTTGGCTCTTTTTCCTCGCATCGCCACCCACATGGTTATGCTCCACATACACCAAAAGTATGGGGGATGGAGAATAAAACGCAGACTCTTGCTGAAAATTATCTGAAAAACCAAACAATTGTTTCCGCGTTGGACCAAATAAAAAGTGGACAGAGCATTGTGGAAGTTATAAATGGCTTTCTCTTTCTACCTTCAATTTAACTCCACTCCACCTGTGGGTAACACCTCCGCATTTTTCCCAGGGCGGGTGGGTGTTTTGTGAGGATGAAAGTGCACTTTATTGCACATTATAGCCCACGCATGGATGATCTCGTTGAAGATTGCCAGCAAAGAGGGTTTCTGTTTCACGTACACATCAAGAGCTTTTTTTTTTGACGCGATGGCTTTTGGGGAGAAAAATTGAGAAAAAAGCGGGAAATATCAAAGAGAGCTTTTTTTGGGGGGGGGGGGTGGGGAGGGAAGATTCCAAATGGGAGAGTATAGAGTTTCACCCTAGTGGGATGTTGGAATGAAATTCATTGAATTCCTCGGGAGAAAAGCAAGGTTATCCGCCTTTGAGGGTAGTGAAATTGAAGCTTTTTTTGCGGCTATGGAAAACTCTCATTGGAATTCAACACATCCCCCCACTTCAGGCCAGCATCAGCGGTCCTGGTAGCTGGTTACAAAAGTACACTGCCACACTGAGCGCATGCTTCCTTCCAGTCATTTCCACAACACTTTCCAATTTCCAATACTCTCACCGTGAGAGATGCTCTTTGATGGTTTTGGAGGGAGCTTTTTGGAGGTTTGAGGGGTAACCCCGTGGGCGATTGAAATTTTCTGTGAGAAGGAATTCAAGATGAATTAACAGGGAGTACCTCATGACAGGCCTCCGCAATGTGAAGCTCTCACCGGGAAATCACTTAAAATTCCCACCTCAGTAAACAACCCCCCAAAAAATAGCCTCAAGGGGGTGTAACAATAAGAGGGAATGAATGATTCCTGAGCCTCACTGGGTCATTGACCAACCCCCTCTTCATCAATACCTCCATGCATATATGTATGTATATGTGTGTGTTGAAAGTGTCTGAGGAGGAGGGAAAAGTAGCATCTCTTCCGGATGATATGGCGTGTAAACAGAAGCTTGAATAAAGCTTTCCACTTTGTGCTCTGCGTCAAAGGAAAGTGAACACATTGTATTGGGGTGAGGGGAGAAGGTGAACCCTCGAGGAGATTGTGTTTGAGGCTTATAGGCTGCATGAGGGGGGATATAGTATATTGTGGTGGAAAATGAGACGATGCAACTGGGAAAATGTGCGAGGGCACATCCAACTACCTAAATTAGCTTTCTGTGTAAGCTATTTGGTTGAGAGTGGCATCATCAACTCACCTGGGTTTATTTCATCATCTTCACACCCCATATTGAGAGGAGTATTCTGTACGCGCGGAGGCGCCAAAAGTACTTTCCCAAACCCCACTTACCCAGCTAAAATGGCTCGGATACCACAATTATGCGTTGGCAAAAGCATCGCTCCTCTGCCATTGGCATGGGGGTGTGTGATTTAGCGACACACACACACGACATAATAACAGAGAGAACAACAGATGCTTTTTATGCTGGGAATTTCAATTCCCCAACCAAGGACCTACGAGGATCCATTGCTCTTCACCGGGGGGCTCTTGTGTGCGAAATTTGAGCTCCCGAAACGGAGTGACTGCTTTCACATTATCCCGCGATCCCGGGAGTACATTTTGAGTACAATTTGCATGATGTAATGTGATTAATGTGTGGGTGGATGAAATTCGACATGAGACGGGTGTTTTAGCGCGTTTCTACACCTCAAGTGCTTCTTAAACACTCTCTCGTACCCCATATGAAAATTATATTGAAAACAAAATGAATTGCTTTACAATTTTTATTTTTTTAAAGCTCTGCAGAAAATGCGGTGGAAATGCCCTGTTACTTTTGTCATCATATGACTCATATGACTATAATCGAAGTTTCCTATTAAAATAAATAAAATGGAATATAAATATCGAGATAGTATATGGATAATTTAATGGGAAATTCCCACTCTACTTCATTATCGATATATCCTGGTCGATTTAGAGGAAACATACGTGTATTAAGTTTTTTTCCAAATGCTTACGTGATCCAATTTTTCTTGGTTTTTTGTATGTACATTTCTAAAGCTTGCAAAAACTGTTGCAGACTTTCTGCCAACGATATCTCATTTAATGAATTTTTTATACGACTTGACAAATGATCATTTTAAATTAAAGGGGTGGGTGGTTGAATCGATTTTCGATCAAAGAAATACAAAAATTATATTTTAATTTTTATAAGCTTATTTGATGGAATTTACCCAATCACCAGCTTTTATAGGAATGAGCTTTTCGTATATTTTTTATTTAATTTTAATAAAATAAACTTCATCAAATTTTTAAGTAAATTGAAAAAATTAATGAGAAAAGACAATTCAATTCTTATTAAAAAATGATTTTAAAAGGAACGTATTTTAGGAATACGTAAAGGATCTAAAGTTAAATTACAAAATCAATTAACTCACTTTAATCCCCATTATATGGAAACGCATGACCTTCTTAAGTCATCCTCGTATACATTCTGGATTGTGCCACGAATCCTGGCGATGACGTCTTCCGCATCCCACGGGGAATTAATTAAAATCCTTCCATGTAGTTTCCCTGTCAGACAAAAAGGGAGTGATGGAAGTTTGTTGTATATATTCTGAATGAATGCTAAAGATGAGTTGAATGCAAATCACATCGCATCCCTTACCGCTCTGTCGTCACAGCTTTTTTCCCATCCATTCGCTTTCCCTTTGACCCGGGTCGCGTGTTTACAATTCAGAATCATTCGGTGCGCTTAATTAAATCTCTCTGGGAGTGAAAGACCATTCTTCGGGGATTGAGGCGGTGTAATGGGTGGGCGCAATTCCTTCGGTATGTGGAGATGAAATGAAAGTTTACCACCGCTCTGGTTGTTTGTTGGGAAGGGAATAAATATGTTCCGCAGAAGAGATGAAGAGGTTGTTGTAGCAGTTGGGGACCATTTGGTGTTCACGACCTACTCTCAGAGGGGTGTTTTTGGGGGGAGTTTATGTGTGGAAATTGACAAAGTTGAAGGATTTCAACTTTCTCAAGTGCAGCAATTTGCAGAAATTTTCCAACCAAAAGATTCTCTGCGCTCAAATTCTTTTCTTACCACCAATATGGCAATTGGGTGCGCTCTGATTTTCCTTTCAACCCTCTGTGTTTGCTCACGTGATCCCTGATTGCCCAATAGTACTCAATGGGGTTCCCTTTGAGCTCTTTGTGACAATTTTCAAAGTCAATGTGCTGTAAAATGAGTGGTTTTCCAATGGGAAAAAAATTCTACATGGTCAAGAACCTCCCATAGTGACTTTTTGCTCCCACAATTTTTGGTTCAATGAAAATCACAGCAAAAATCCCATTTTATTCGTTTGCCCCATGCACCCCATTGCAATTTAGTACTTTTCGTCTTTCAACCAGACCCATATAGTGTTGGGGGAAGAAACCCTTCTTGTGCGAACAATAAATTTCTCTCTCCATGCCATGATTATTAAGCAAGGCAGAGCACGACGAATATAAATCCAAGAGCCATTTATATATTTTATTTTAGACACACTGTACGCGTTTTTTCATACTCTTTTCATGCTCCCTTTTTTAGTGCTTCTGGATCACCCCTACCCCTGAGCGGCACCTTCCTCCAACTCCTGCCGCAATATTAGGGCGAAAAATCTCACCTCGGGAAATTTTCACGCGCTCCCACCACTGATACCACAGTGTGAGGTAGCAAAAAAATGCTTGGGAAAGAATAAATGCCACCCACTCAAAACCTCATATCTTGTCCGTTTTATTATGATTTCTTTCTCCTGTACATGGTTGGTGTTCCTTCACGTCCCATACCTACCATTTAACTCACTCCAGGAGGTACACAGAAAAAAAGGAGAAGGAGGGTAAAGCCCATCCTGCAAGGAAGAAAATTTACGAGCATCCGTCTGTTTGGTTTAATGTTAAATTGTTGTTATTTCATGTGGAACAAGAGAAAATTTTACCATGAACAAATGAAAGAAAATTTCTACGTTGAAAAAAAAAACGTTCTCATCTTCCCACAGTCAAATTAATTCACTTTTTGCAAACAATCTTTTTTTTTGTCTTGCTTGTTCAAGACTCGAGCTGTGGAGGCTTTCCTTGAGCCTTTCTCCCAAAGGAGAGGGTATTTGTTGTGTATACTTTGTCTTCCTGGAAAGCGGAAATAATTGTTTAGTGAAGGATAAAACATGCATATTATACCCTTTTTATGAATATTATAAGTAATTCATTTTTTTTACTCAAAGAGCTTTACACTCAAAATTACTTTTATGATGTATTTAAGCATATTACATTTTTTTATTCAATATTTTTTATTAATACAATTTTCTTCCCCCCATTCTCTTCCACCCTCGGCCAACTACTATACATATTTGCCAACAAATCTCCTTGAGCTTTCATTCAATGTGAAGAAAATGTTGCTCGAGATGAAAAAAAAAAGATAATTTATAACTCATAAAAGAAATCCCATCGGAATGGGCTCTTAGGCAAATGGGAGACAATATATTCGCGCGCATTTTATGGGAATCATAAAACAAACTTGCAAAGTCTCACAGTAACCATTAAAATTATTTTCAATAAGCCACCCGCAAGAAATGACGAGAAAATCCGCAGTATATGGAATTTTATCATGATATACAAGAAACATGCGACCAAAAGGAGAACAATTTACAAAGTTACGAAGCTTTATGGTCTCAGCTGAGAGCTTAAAGTTTTTAATTTAATGAATGCCACCCCAACACCATGATATTTTATTCACTTTTGATTTACACCATCCTGTTTATGTGCGAAAGGAGAAGGATAATACTCTCACATAGAGAGTGAGAGAGAATAAGATCTGTATGAGTGAGATTTTATAGAACTTTGTATGCTCTTTTCTATATTCTGTCCATCCAACGTTATGTATGTACGTACACCTCCTCCTCCACTCATCAAGGATACATGGAGCAAAATGAGTAGTTAGAAGGGCTTAATCTATGGGTAAAGAGAGTGTAGAGAAGA
This sequence comes from Lutzomyia longipalpis, assembly GCF_024334085.1. Classification (NCBI taxonomy): domain Eukaryota; kingdom Metazoa; phylum Arthropoda; class Insecta; order Diptera; family Psychodidae; genus Lutzomyia; species Lutzomyia longipalpis. Next base: position 13,344,228 of record NC_074708.1, on the reverse strand, counting down.
CTAAATTGCATGTGCCATTAATTTAATATTAATATGACGCAATCTGATGTTAATTACAATCCTTCTTGCCATGCTCAAAAGGACACTTCAGTGATTTCCCTTTAAGCCATCCACAATATTTCCAGCAAATCTTCCTTCCTAAAGCAAGGGAATTAATTTTCCAGTAACTATGCAATTATTCTCCATTTGCACAGAGAGAGAATTAACAAAACTTTTACCCATGTAACTACCACATGGGTAGATGTACTAAATTAATAATAAAGTTTAAGTTATGCTTAGGCAAAAGCTCCCTAGTGTGACGCACGTGAGCTCTGCTAAAACCTCTTGCAGTGCTTCCCTTTATGCACTAGGCGATGGTCCTTTTTAATTCATTTTCTTTGAAAGATTTTCACTTTTTTTCATTACATTTCTAAAATATTTAATTTTTCTCTTTAAAGAAAATAAGCTTTTAATGAGAATATTTCTTAAAAAGTTTCATGTAAAATTTCAAAGTTCTCGGAAACTTTGAAAAGCACTTGACAACATAAATTATTTTAAAAGTTCCTGATAGCATGAAGACAATATTTTGAAGGTCTTATAAGTTTATTATTAAGTATTGACAGACGGAAGAAGCTTAAGTCACAGTGAAAAATTAAATACAATAAAAATGAAAAATAAATAAATAGACCCACAAGACAATATGTACTGACAAAACTCTCAAATGATTCTCGTCAATTCTCTTCCCTTAACTCAAGCTTCCCATGGGAAATTGTGTCAGAGATAGCATGGGAACATTCACCCCACTACCACCACCACCCTAAGGCTGCAACAATGGGCCATATAGAGCGGGTGGAAAAGAGTTTAGCTGAAGCACAAAGTACCTCCTTCAAGCTCTATATGTTGCAAGAAGTAGAGAGCACGTGATTCTATTATTGAGAAGAGGTGCAAGTTACTCCAACCCCAAAAGGTGTTTCCGCCTTCCCGCGATCTTGAGGGTGATTTAAAATTTTCAACCCCTATGAGAGGGCGTGCTGTGTGTGTGTGTTTGGCAAGAAAACACGATTTATGCACTTTTTTGAGTACCCTCTTAAGTTGCACGTTGAACGCGCCACTTGAAAGCGAAACTCCATCTCCCATTTTTCTCCAACGTTCTTTGTTGATGGAAAACAATTACAAGAAGATTGCTGTTGGTGATGAATTGAAGGAGTAAAATTGCACCCTAAAAGAGCTTTTGGAGCCACATGTTACGAAATCTCTCACATTGGGTTCAAAAGTTCCCATTTAAATTGAAATAAATTGGCATTTTGAAGGAAATGGCTGAGATTCCATCAAATGCATCAATTTTCCTAATCAATTAAATGCCAAACTAAGAGATGCGATGGCTACAATGACTTCCCGTGGGAACAGAAAAAAAGCTTTCAGTATGAAACAATTTTCTGTCACGCCGTGGGCAATGATGGAGTTATTTTGAGGATGATTGACGGAGTTGGTGGCATAAAAAAAAAGCTCATCAGAATCGTCTCTTGTGAAAAATGATTACCAAGAATAGATGACCTACCAGTCAGCTGCAGCTGGACGGTCAAGTTCGTGCGGGAAAGCGTGTGGAGCTGAAAAATTAACTTTATTGCAAAATCATGAATTTTCACCCCTTTTGGCACCCTCCTCAAGTGACTTTTCGCAAAAGGGAAGCAACCAATAAATCATTCCCCATTGGCACTTTATCAATAAACCTTTCGCAATTTCATGTGCTCGTGACACATACTGTTGCAGAAAAGGATATAGATTCATCTTATCCCCCATATCTCCTTCGATAAGAAAGAAATGTCCCATGAAATAGAAGGGAAATTAAGTTCACTGACTGTTGCAATTTTAAAGCTGTGATTTTTTTGAATTTCGCAAAGAATATGATTTTATTTAAAAAATTTACTATTTTTTTTAAATAAGGCGTTGAAAGGAGTTTATTCGTTTCACTGAGGGAAAAGAATAAATAATAATCGCCATCTAGCCCTGCCACTGTCTACTGGGATCTGCTAGAAAAATCAGGTAGGTATTTGCCTAAAATTGCCAACAATGACGTCATCATTGTGTTTTTTTTTAATTTTTCTACATGAAATTTTTACAATACTTTGTGTATTAAAAAACAATGGAAAATGGGACGTTTTTGGCGATTTCTTACGTTGTTCTAATGAGAGGTTTTCCCTCAAAGAAACGAATAAAATCTTTTTAATTTTTGAATCTCAACTTAACAACTAATTTAAAGTGATAAAATCAAATCTCCTTCAAAGAGAATAAAAATTTCTCTTGCATTCAGAAATACGAAAATTCCTACGTTTTATGCTTTTTATGTACCAACATCATTTCATACTTTTCGCAGTATTTAATGAGTCTTTTGTACGAATGAGATTATGCTTTTAATTTCTCTGGCAATAAGCTCCGCAAGATTACCTTTGTAAGAACCCAAACCCTCTTTTTCATATTTATTTTCCATTCTTGAATAAGTACATTATATAGTTTTTGCAAAAGTAACCCTTTAGTTTTAAGCAACCACGCCACGTCGTGTGGTGCAATTCAGAGGGAACCCTCAGACCCATTCCATATATGGAGTCAGGTAAGCCAGGTGTTGCGATGTATACTATCCATGAGATGGATGAGAGGTGAGATAAGCGCTGAGTTATCGCCACAGACCAAAATTGTAATATTTACACAAGACTGCCATTGAGCTTGAGGGATGGGGGTGGGGGTGGAAAAAGGGTTGAAATTGCACCACAACAGAAGCATGTATGCCCCCATTTCTGCGGGGGATGAAATAACGTGACCAGACTTGAATATTTCGTCAGGTGTCAACATACACCAAATACGAGATTCACTCCTTTAACCCACCCCCAACAGGAGGATGTCACAGTAAGAAAATGTATTCCACCGAGGATGTACAAAAAGGATGGAAACTTCCTCGAGTATTGCTTCAGCAAGCACGAAAGTTTCTCTTTTCACAGGGGGCAAAATTTGTCCCAACACCATACGTATAGTTAATTGTTTAAGGAGCCGTGGGTTGCCGGAAGGGGATGAAAGATTCTCTGTTGAGCTCTTGCACATTTCATGAATAATGCGAAGGAAGGAAAATTGGCTGTATCCTCAAACAAATGGGGTTCACCATATCATATGGTTGCATATAAGAGAGTTCATCTCCACACCATGACCTAAATTCCCATGAAAAGAGGATCCCATGTCCTTTCGGGGCTCATACACATGTCATTTGCATTGTACAATGAATGCAAATGAAATTATCCCTTAACTAATATCCAAAAGTTAATTCTTCATACTGGATAAATATTACATTTAAATACCGCGAACAAGGATTCAAACCTGCATCCTTGTTTGTGAAAAATTCACCACACCTTTTATACTTGTAGCGTGAAAAAGAAAATGTTTTCCACATCAAATTATGTGGAAATCGTTTCCCAGGATTCTGCAGGAATTTCAAGGATTCTGGCGAAATTTTCCATCGATATTTGGGAAATTCCAAACCAGATGGCGCGATAAAAGGATTTCCCTCGAGGCAAACCACGTAATATTAAAGTATTCTCCGTGCATTAGTCGAGAGTCCTGCTTGGACAAACTTTAGCCACAGAGAGAGAGTTTTGGGGATTAAACAACAGCAAAGGGGATTATGTGAGGAAATAGCTGGACAATGCTATTAGAATATATGCCGACAAACGAGACTAGAATAGCCATAAATGTACCTCTTTCCATACCATTCACTTTAATAATATAAAAATATTTTTGCAATTTTCACCCAAATATTTGCACTCTCGTTTAAAAAGCTGCACGACAAAATGCAGCAAAAGGGCAAAAAGGTAAAATGTGTGCAAAAGCTTTTTATATGTCAGCACACCCTCATGAATTCAAATATTAATTTAGAATCTTCCTCGCCGTCCTCCATCCCGCATTTCCATCTATAAAAACGTTGGGTGAATTGATTATAAAAATAGACGTGGAGTGAATAGAAGGGAAACTGTGTTGGGGCCATAGGTCAGAAATTCCTTTGGGCAGTGTAGGAGGGCAGGCAGGGCGGGGGAAAAAAGAAGAATAATGCTGAGGTGAGCTGTAAGGTTCTTCAAGGTACAATTTCTTCATTTCAATGTGTGTGCAAAAATGTGAAAGTGGCCATGACAATGGATAGGGAAAGAAAATGAATGGGTAAACCGTAAAAAAGGTCCTTCATTATACCGGATATGGTACAAATTAAAGCTGAAGAATTGATCTGAAACTCTTAAGTTTGTTTTTTATAAATTGTATTAGAGGATCATTATTATATCTACATAATTTTTGTTCATATCATTAATACCGTTATTTATTTGTTTAAAACCATTTAGACAAATATTGTAAAAACAAAACTAATTTATTTTTTCTTCTTAATGAAGGATCTTTTGAAATTATTTTTCATATGGGGATTAAAAATCAATTCTAAGACTTTGGTTGCCACAAAAAAGATAAAAAGCTCTATTTCTCTTTATTTCTTTTCAAAGCTCGTTCGATCTTGCAATAATTAATTTAGAACAATAGAACAACATATTCCACATAATTTTGACAATTTTCGACTTCAATTCTTTCTTTATCAATTCTTTATTTATCATTTAATAAACGCCACACCCCTCAAATACATAACATCATATACCTGTAAATGTAGCCTTCAGAGATCCATGTTTTTCCTACCGGTCTCCAGCTCCAATCCACAATGTTGTGAAAAACTTCACCCGTACACGCCACAAACAGCGGGGGTCTGCCTGTGATTGCGGTCAAGGGTGGAAAAGAGTTATGTGGGCTGCTTGAGGGTGGCCAAGGTATATACACACCCCCCGCAAGTGAAGCTATTTAGCATGATTTCCGCTAAAGTGTTGAGCAAACGAACTAATCAATTTCCCTTCAACTTCACCCCAAATTAACTCAATTAATCTCCTCTGTGTGCACCGGCGTGTGTGTGTATTTTGTTTCGACAGTGCATGAAAGTGGGCGGGAAGGCGCAATTGGGTGGACTCGTGGTGTAGCTCAGGGGGTGGGGGAGGTTGGTTCATGGGGTAGCTTGTGGGGCTTTATAAATAAATTAATAGAAAATGTTTCGTTTTCCCCACATGGCAGAGAAAAAAAACTCAATATATTCCACCTTTTGGTCACACAATGGGGGGTAGCTCACAGTGTGGAGGTTTTCATCCCAGACCCAGAGCGGAGGCTGCCTTCCACCAATTGCCCTGTCCAAACGAATTTGTGTCGACTAAATAATTCACTTGATAAAAAGTCTTGGTGGGGGTGTGTACAAACAGCGCAGAGAGTTTGGGGTTGAAACCCTCATTTCGGACTTTGGTATTTTTGGGGTATTTCTGCAATGGGAAAACAATCAAAACCACATGGAGCCCCCACAGAAACACGAGGCACACATATATACCCCGGGACAGCTCAATTTGATGGGAAATTGCTTCCCAAAATCCTCTCACTTGGTCGCACAGGGGTGAGTTGACTCGTAAAGCGGCGTCAAGGAATTATAAATGAGGCCAATTTCATGATGAAGAATGCCAATTGGATTGATGGTAAACTTGTATATTGGATGAGTGAGGAAAGGCCATCAGCTCACCCCATCCTGATGGGAAAGTCGTAAGGGAGGATGGGGGCGCCCCTTGTGCGTCCAAAATGTCCAAAAACACACCAATCTTTCATGGAAGTCAAAGAGATAAATCGTCTCCATCATGTTTGGGACACACCATTATATAGGGCGAGGGAAATCTGTCTCTCGAAAACACATCAGTCTGCATCTATGGACACCATCTTCCACCCACAACCACTCAATTTGCATAAATATTGTGGCTGCTGTGGAATTTTCCTCTTACAAACTCCTAGTGGATGAGCTAAAGATATTGTGGGTTGTTTTCCTTTATTTTTTTCGTGTATATTCCCTCGTTCCATTGAAAAATTAGATTTATAACATTCACCCTCGGCATTATCATCATCATCAACAGCTTCATCACTTCAAGTGGCTCCTTTTGCAATTTAAAATCATGTCCTCGGGGGAGTTTGTTGGAAAAATATATTGCATAAAATGCGGGTTTCTTCATCAGTCACACTGCATTTCTCCACTCGTTCATCATGCCCAAGATACAGTGGAAAATGTCTTTGAGAATGGGTAAGAAAATCTCAGCAAAATCAATGTGAAAAGCTCTAAGGATAATTTTATAAAATGAAAAAGAAATTTTATAAACCCCTCGATGCTAAATTTATTTCCTTGCAATACTTTTTGTTCTTTATTAAAGGAAAAAGATAGAGTAGCATAACAAATCTTAATTGAATTTTTAAAGAAATTTCCGTTATAGAAATAACTAAATTTTGATTCTTCAATGTGACAAAAAAAGCTTCAACTACATAGAGAAAACTTTGGAAGATGTTACCGCTATATGGCCAAAAACATATAACTTTGTAATAGAAAAATAAATTACATTTATTGATATTATGGGATGCCTCACAAAAGTTTCTTTCCAATTCAGAGAAAGAATTTATTCATAAAAATTTTTTTATTTATTTTCTGTCATATGACAGACTTTTAATTTAATTTAAAATTGTTTATTCAACTATATTTTTTAGTGGAGCTTTTACACCCTTGTCATCTCTTCTATCCAAGGAATGAAAGTAGACACATCTGAAAAGCCCGCAGGTCCTCCTTCACATCCTAATACCCCAACTGCGTACGAAACCACACCAACTACGGTTTTTGTACCATTGATTGTAAGTGTTACAGGTGATCCTGAATCACCTTGACAGGGAATACTTCTTGGTGGACCGGGATTATCAGCACAGAATGAATTAGCTGGCATTTCTTCTATTCCCATGCTCTTGTAGATCTGTTGGCATTTCTTCAATGGGTACACTTCAAGGTGAATGAAGCGCAGTTCAGTAGAAACTATTCCACTATCAGGTACTGTAAAGCCAAAACCCTGAACTGTTAAATTTTGTCCCACATAAGATTCTTTATCAGTTTTAACTGCAACCAAGGGCGCAGGTTGAATGAAGGGTGTACTAAAATCGAAATCCGTGGGAGATTTTATAAGTCCAATGTCATTGTCAGCCGTGTCAGGATTGTAGTCAGGATGTGGAAAAACAAAGGATTTCAGTACAATTATCTGCTGACGAGGTTCATTTGCTTTAACTGATCCAGCTTCAATTTTATACACTATTAAGGAATCTTTCGATTTTGGGTCTTCGTAGATACAATGGGCCGCTGTTAGAATCCAATTTTTTGCAATAATTCCTCCACCGCAATTCCTTTCATTGAAAAGACATTCGAAAATTTCACAAATTGCCAAACGAACTTGGTAAGGAAATTGACCAACATTGGCTATTTGTCCATTGACGATCCTCGAAGTTGGATAATTGTTATTGTATGTTCTCTTTTCCTTAATTTCTGATACAGGCTTTACGTTCTAAAATGAATAATTTAAAGCATTTTTTAACACGGATATTGATTAAAAAAATACTTTCAATTTTCACTCACTTGCAATTTCACACCATTAACCAATAACATGGAAATTACCGCAAAAAACGTCACGAAAATAATTCTTTTCATGGTTATGATAATTTTCTTCAAACCACAAGAGACTCCGACAAATTCAACTAATTCACATCAACGTGAATCAGCCCTTTATATTCAGTGCCTCTTAGTAGATTCAATTAAAAAGCTATAAATTAAAAAGTCAGTTAAAATTAATTATTCAAAAAAAAAAGCAAAACAAGTTAATATCAAACGTCTAAATCCATAAAATGAGAACAAATAAAAATAAATTTCTTTATTTTTATAATAAAAGCATTTCCTGTGCGGGTGACGAGCGTGAGAGTAAAAGTTTTGTGGCATAACTTTGACCTCATAACATACATATTCTAATTTATTACACTTGATCCATTTGATGAATTATGTGAGATATTCTGTTTACAATCAAACTTCAGTGTTTTCTCTTTTTTTACTTAAAAATTTTATTTAAAAAAATATATTTCAGATTTAAATAAATTTTCATGAGTTTCATATAATTAAATAGAAAATATTCATCTTCGATGGGAAAGTGAAATAAATCGATATAATCATAATGTTACGATATTTTTAAACAAATAATTAATTATGAATTTGTTATATATATATATATATATATATTTATATTTGCAGCAAAATATAAATAGAAGTTTATCAGGTTTATTCATTAAAAAAAATATTTTTTCTACTATTTTAGAAAACTGAATTTTATTTTAAGCTCAAAGAATACATGATATTTATTCTGTAAAATAGCATTTTGTTATAATAATTTTATTTGGCTTTCTATAAACCTCATTGAATTGCAAATAAATTCTGAACATGAGTTTATGCTGAAGTAGCACTGCTATGAATTTCAATTCCATTTATTATTTTATTGAAAGCTCATTGAAATATTTGAAAGCTCATTTGGAGCTTTTAAAGCTCTTCTATCTATTGATTTATCTACCTCTATATTCATGATTATGTAATTTATTAAAGCTAATACCTCAATATTTACTAATTCTATAACGGTGTGCTTGCACGTTAATTACTTTTCAACTCTAAACCCCGGGTTTCATCACTACTGTGGAGGGGTGGATCAAACATTGTCAATTAGTCAGGGGAGATCGAAATTTGTCCACCACCTAGAGACAGGAAGTGCGCACGATCCCATCAAAATGGGTAGAAGTAAATCCAATTATGAAGAACTGCATTGTGGTTGTTGTGAGCAGAAAGGATTATCGCATCGCTTCCATATACGTCAGGCATTTATCCATCACGTGGCAAACAATATATGTACATATATCCATTCAGAAAGGGGGTGGAAATCGATAATTCAATTGCACTTCAATACCATCAGGTCAACAGCGTAAATATGCAAAAGAGTGTGGGCATCAAATGCTATGTATCCTTTTCATCAAATAAATTATTTGCTTTCACAGTTGATTTTGCAAATCATACCACATTGACTATAGCTTGCTGCCAAATGGGATAAATGAATTACCTATATACTTGTTGGTATAGTGATCCGGTATGAATGATGCAGTTTTGTTAATTTATATTAACTTTAGGGGCAATTTGGTAATAAACACTGTACATACACACTACTCGTGAAAAAAAAACTTTTGGGGTAACATTTTTAGAAAATAATTAAATTAAAAGTTTGTAAAATTAATTAATTAATTTCTCTGCAATGTGTTTAACACGAAATCTCCTAATCTTGGTTTTATTATTATTTTCAACTTAATTACTGTAGAATGCCTAAAAGAATGCAAACTAATGAAAAGGATTTTACGATGTAATCAAAATATAAAATTTTATGCAACCCAAGTTGGGAAAGTTTTCCTTTATGCTTTTCAGAAGTTTTCATCTGAAAAAAAAAAACTCTGTGAAAGCTCTTGGAAAATTCTACAAAGTTTCACATATATAGTGAAGCTATATGGAGGAGAAATGCATTCACAAGTCAATGTAAATTCTCATACTCGCCCCTATATGCGGAACAAATGGGGCACAATGAAATGTAATTTGCATTTAGAACAATCAATGCCGCAGAATCAACAAATGAATATTTATACCACAATGGCTATTGTTGAGAAAAATCAACGAGTCGGTGTAATGCATTGGAATAATCTGCTTTTCATTGATTCCAAAACGATTTCCACTTGGCTTTAAGTGGGTGGTTTTCATGATTTACTATCGGGCAAGCGTTATGCATTGTCCACATATACATGGGATAAAAATTATCTATACAATGTGGGGATGATATGGGGGAGTAGATAGGGATAGGTGGTAAAACACCCCCAATTGGGATATTCAATTAATTTATCTATTGTGTATTTTTTGCGGTTGGAAATGGATACACAGACCAGTAGCATGATAATTGGCCAATTTACATTTTCAACTCATCCATCTATGAGCAAATCCAATGTCCCCCACTATATGTGATGGTGCTGCACACATCCCAGGAACTTTGGAAAGTTATTGTGCCAGTCCCAGCACTTTTTGGGAGCGGGGGTTTGTTGTGTTGTATGTATACGTTTTTGGGGGGCAATATCAGCAAAACCACCACACTATATAGCTTTTGTGGGAGATTCTGTGTGTACATTAATTCTCGGTTGTACTTAATTAAACAATAACGCACAGAGTGTGCTTTATATAGGAAACTTCATATTGCCAGTGGATCAATTTTATGGATTGGGGACAAATTGCACTGATAACGGTCCAAGAGTCTGGCTAATTAATGCATTGAACAGAGTACCGTGGTGAGATTATGCCACGATTTATGGTTTCAAACTAACATTTTCAATTACAACCGCCCACATCCTCTCACTGTGTGTGTGTAACATTCTAACATTTCCACATGCTCATTTGAAGAGTAATTTAATTATTCCCAAGCAATGTCCCTTACTCTGTATAATAATTAAATTGTGAATGTATTCATGAGTCCGAGATGGGGGAATTAAATTTTACTTTAGTATCACTGAAACACATCCGGAATATTATTTGTAATTTGCATGTGGAAGCACTCTTTTCTATTTTTGCATAATACCCCATGATTTTTATATGTTTTTTTTTAACATTAAAATTATATATAGAGAATTTTTTATTACCTACTTAATTATGTCAGTAAAATTATCATTTAATCCTAAAAGAGTAAGTCCAATTATTTTTTTTTACTTTAAATTCAACAGAACAAAAAAATTCACGGTACTCTCTCTTTCATACAACGACGTTTCGGGAGCTTTTTTCCCCTTCATCAGATCAGTAATACTATTAAGAAAAATTTTGGCTTAAAAAACATACAAAGTAGAAAACTATTCAAACTTTAGAGAGCATTTCAATCAACATTTTTAACTGTTTTACTTAACTGATGGAAAAGGAAAAAAAAAGTTCTCAAAACTTCGTTTAAAACATGCATAGAGAAACTACTATATGATACACTCTGTCCATCCACCCACAGCATAAAATCGAGCATAAAACAACACTAGCAATTAGTATTGCCAAGGTCTTGAATAAAACAAATAAACGTATCCAGAAAGCCATTTAATTTTATCTCATTAGAAAATTCTTTGAAAAAATCATTCCTAATCTTTATAAACTGCCATCTTCTCTCGTCAATTCTTCCTAGATCCCATTTAAGGGAGCAATTTACACCATCAGCCCTCTAGAAGAGCTTTAATGGTGTATTTTGTGAGAACAGAACAATCTTCCGTGAAGTGTAGTGAACGAAAAGCATTAATTGAATGGAATTTGAGGTGTGTGGGCGAGGTGGTTCCCGTAGAATTTTGCCACCCGTCTGTTCACATTTCATGTGTGGGTGGGTGTGTGGCTGAAGATTGCACTCAAAAGTCCAATTAGTCGTATACACCCGTAGAATGCACAAATAGGGTGGTTTATTATGCACTCCATCGGGGCGGAAGTGGGTGCAATTAGGGCAAAAGAATTCTCTTTTGGATTTTGCTTCATGATCCCTCTCGCTAGAATGTTCCAGTGTGGTGGATAAATTTATTTTTATTGGAACGACTGAGAGTCACTCGTGGAATGTTCATTTATGGCGGAGTTGATGGGTTTGGGGGTCTCCGCATTCATCGTCATCTCCCACCGAGTTCTTGAAGCAAATCCGCAAGTAAGAAAAGGAGCTATTAAGACGAAATGCTCCATAAATTAGCTGTAGTGTCCTCCGGGACACTTTCTTGGGTGGAATATATCACAGATAAAAAAAATCTCCTTCACTGCACTTTTTATCACACAATTTATAATGGAGATGTGAGCTTAGAAATTTGTGGAGTAGGATTCTAATTGAAGCAATATTTATTATTCCTTCACCTATTGATAAAGAAACATTGAATTTTTTTTAATTTTATTACAATAAGTTGAATTTTTATCGATTTTTTTGTTCCCAATTCAAAATGTTTTACTCGAAAGAAAAGACAGATCTTTGGCGATCTTTCTTTTATTCAAAGAAATAAAATGTGTCGCCGTGTAAGCTCACTCCTCCAAATGGAAACTCATTTCTTTGGTAGTTGAAGAATCCCAATTTCATTGCCACTTCATTGTGATGCAGAAGAAGAAAAACTACGGGAAGCAAAATAGTATATGGAGGACCAACACAAACTTTCCACTTTCCACGCGCAAACCAAATGAATTTAATACGAGTTTTTTCTTCTCTCCAAGTTGTTCAAAAATTCTCCATACCAACACAGTGAGACAAATCCCCATTTGGGATTTGAAATGGCATGAAAAAGTATTTTTACCATGAAAAGCTCGCGTGGAGCTTTTTTTGCCAGGGGGGGGGGGGGGGGGTAGAGTGTGGGAGTGCTAAATATCCGAGACGGAACTTTATTGCATAGAACGGATGCTCAACGAAGTAATTCATTATGCTGTGTCGGGCAGTATTTCCGGGTATGGGGGATGCTAAATAAATGACAGCTTCTGCATAGAGTTTTCCCACTGAAAATCCCCCCCCCCCACACACACACACTCTAAACTCGTTTGCTATGTTGTCCAAAAAGGAACGAAAACATCACGTCTCAGAGGAATTTCTCGTATGCATGGGAAAAATGCACCAACATGGGCAAAAGTCCAGAAATACTTCCGTTCCATGCTGGATAATTTAAAGTGATGCAAAGCCTCCCGTTTAAGTAGGTAGCTCCAAAGTGCACCGAGACGTTAACATTTAATTACAAACTCTTCTATAAGGGTGGAGAAAGTTCCTTTATCGCTGCGAGAAGAATTGTCTCGAAGGAGGCTAGAAAAAAAAAGAAAGAATTGTTCACGCTCAATGCAATTTATCACAGTACAATTTAACACCCATTAGGAGTCACCTTAATTGTCCCCCATTCCCCACACAAGACTGGAGAAAAATAAACCCAACTTGGGTAAATTGCCAATTTTTAATTATCCCACCACTTTCACAGCACAACTCCTTTCATTCTCTTCGCTGCCGGAAGTAATGACAAAAATTCTAAAAATAAATCATGTGGAATTTTTCAATTTAAAAACTGTCTCTCCCTCATCCATCAATCGATATAGAGAGAACATAAAATAATTTCCGTGTGCCCTGAATATTTTCTCTTGATTAAATTTCCGTTCCTTTCGTTTCCCGCTAAAATACGCCCCACAGCAAGTAAAAGCATAGTGAATTTACTGGGTGTATATGAAAAGCTCATATATAGAAGGGGGTGCAGTGAGAATGAGAGAAAAGGGGAGGAAATGGTCAGTATGTGGGGGAAAATTCTATATATGGATGGAAAACATTATAAGATTTTCCGTAGGCCATTCAGCACAGAAAGCATCCAGATGTGTGAGTTTTGTCGAAAGTAGGCGTATTAGGGAAATTATTAAGAGAGAAGTCTCTGTAGATAAAGATTAAATGTTTGATTATAAATTATTATTTGCTACCTTTGTAGGTATATGCGGAATAAAACTAAAGTAAAAATAAATTATGCTAAGAGAAAAAAATCCTTGAAAATATTTAATAAATCACGAGATATTGCTGAGAAATGATTTTAAATTCTTCCGTTAAAAGCTCTCTTTAATTATAAAAGGGAATAATTCTTTTTGTCGATAGTTTTGGCAAACGGTCGATTATTTTTGGAAAAAACCGGGGTTAATTTCTCAAATAATAATTGTAATAATTTAAGATATTTTATTTTTATATTAAACAACAACAACAACACACATAGCCATTTGTCCCATTACTGGGGTTGGCTTCTCACACACAAATTTTGGCTTTGATTTTTAATGACCGGCTGCCGACCTGACGTCAACCTCAGAGAGGCATTTTTGTTGCATTGTGACTTTGTGTTAGGAATATTCCTCATTCATAAGTTTTTATCACAAGCAACGGTGCAGAGCAGTCAATATCAGTTCAAGAGTTGCCTCTCGTTGTAATATTGCACTGGTGGGAACGAGTGGGGGCATTCCTGACCGAATGAGATCTTTTTTCATATCTGCATTACAGCCAATCGAACACCACCGAGCCTCGAACCCGCCGACCCTCCCAGGGACAGAGCAAACGGACACTAGGACCGTCTGCTTTGCCACTACTCTACTGGGCTCTATTTTTATATTAGATATTATTTAATTTCTCCAATACAAACAGGTTACACAGTTATTTCAATTTAAAAAAAAATCAAAACAAAAATTAAAATAAATTATGTATTTCAAACTAATTTAGACAAAAAAAATTCATATTATGTTCATCCCTTAAAAAATAATTTTTACGTGTTTTATTGCCGTTTCCCTTAATATAGATCCTCATCACTTAATCCAAAATCACAAAAAAGGATCTAGAAATGAAAATTCACAAATTCCCAATCTCAACTTTGATGCTTGGGCGGAAGTATGCGAATTAATTAATCCACATCCCAGATAAATAAAATTGCTTTGGAGGTTCAGCCGTGTGGAGAATAATGCGTACCCCGAGGGAAGGATGTATGTATGTATGTATGAAGGGTGGGATGCTAAAAGGAATGTAGTGGAAGCGCCCTAATAAAATGAGCACCCCAAATCGGTCGACAGAAAGAAATTCGGGTCAAATGGATGGCACCTCGAGAGCTGAAGAAGAGCTCAAGCGGTGTGACGATATGTTGGGGTTCGGGGGGTGAACTTGGGAAATCCTTCTCAATCACCCCCTCGGCAGAGGAAGTGGCAAAGTAAATAATCGCTTCTGCCTCTGAATTGATTTTGGCGACTCTGTCAACCACCCCCATGTCCGGAAAAGCTCGCGCGTTGATGTGGGGCTAAAAGGAAGAAGACGGAAGGCGACATGAGGGCATTCATCATTGTCATTATCAGCGCACAACTTAATAACTTGATCGATTTATTGTGAGAAACACAATTTTTGGGTTGGGGTGGGTACTCTCGTCCTTTCCATATTAAGCTACCCTCTCCCATACTACCAAAGACCCCCGGGGGGTAAAATGAATGAAAAGTAAGGGTGGATGCTGTGGAATTTTCCCTAAATCTAATTTTGAACGAGAACACAAAAAGCGAATAAAGAATGACCCTAACGAGTTGGTATGCCACACGGAGGCTTTCGAGTCATCGATAGCGTGCAATGAGATGAATTCCATTGACCACGCGAATCCACTCGAATGATCCGCCTTGGAAAAAAAATTCCACACAAAAAGCTCTGTTCTTACAAATTGCTTTCAAACAATGGATGACCCTCGTAAATTGTCTTTCTTGCACGATGACTCTCATCCTTCCATACAATTCCATAAATTTCATCTCTATTCAGGGGTGAATCCGGCTCCTCTCCATCCCCCGTATATAATAAATCGTTAAAAGAAATTACATAATTTTTCATTTGAGAAAAAAATCACATTATTAGGGAGAAAATCGATTTTATTGCCATTTTTGGAAAAAATAAATCTCTCCTAAATTTTCATCTCTTAGAAAAGGGGAAATTGAGACATCCTTCTTAATTAGAAGTCCTTTCAGTCATAATAAATAAAAGAGTTTTCTTTGCAAATGGATTTGAAAGCTGCGTATACCATCTCCCTTTTATAGAAATGATCCTGGGTAGTACATTAACTCCTTATTGCCACCCCATGCTATCCTCCAACCCCTTTTGCAGGGCAAAGCCCCTAATTCGCTTAATGAATAGCTCACGAATGACTTTTCGTGGTGCGAAGTGCGAAATGTGGGTGGTCAGTGGACACACGCCAAACGGAGAGTCAAGGATGAATGTGAGTTCGCACACAAAAATCACCCCATCGTAGGGGTTGCTTCCCCACCGTGAGTGCTACCAACTGATGGGAAGAAAATATTTTCCGGAAAACCCAGAGATTTCCTCAAATTTCTCCACATTTCCCCAATTGAGAGGAAATTCAGCACTCAGCAGCATATTTCTAGCAAGTATTCAAACCAGTCAGCAGAAGGTACATATAAGAAGGTGGTTCAAACACTGCAAGTTGATGGTCTAAAATTCAAATGATCATGCAAAATAACGGCGATATTAATTTTGATGAATGTGTTTATTAACTTGCGAAAAATTTCTCATTTGATCAAGGAAAATTCAGAAATAACTACAAAGACTTTTCATTTTCCAAGAGATAGAAGAGGGAAATTTTGAAAAATCAGTGTTCTCTAATCGATTACTAAAAAATTCTTAAAATTTTTCCTTTAATCGTACATTAAAAAAGAAGATAATAAACTAAAGATAAGTAAGTCTATAAGTAGTTTTCCTCACAGTTGTAGTGAGAATTTAAAGTTTATTTAAAAAGGAGTAGCAACCGATAATTTTTTTAATCATAGAGCTTTTCTTTAAACGATTTAAACTTAAAAGCTCTGTAACTGAAGCAAGATTTCTTAACATATTTTATGAATCGCCGGCTCTTGAGACTTCTCTGACGCAGTACTCTCTATTTGGAGGCCGTGGAAGCGAATATGTGTGAGTAATGGGGAAATTCTGCCGAGCCACTTCGAAGTGTAGTCTCGTCTCCAACACACCAACTGTGGGTACACCAGTATCGTTTCGGCAGTGCCTTCGTTCCCATCAACGTAGCGACATTAAATATAAAAATACCTCTCTCAGTAAATTAATTTAAATACATTCTTTCCTCCACCATTAAACGTTGTCGCTCCTGAGCTGAGAAGAAGAGCAAAAAAAAACTCCATCCTAAGGTCAGTAGAGAGTGAATCAAAAAATCAATTAGGGAATCCATTCTAAACACCAGCGAAGCGGCAAATTATCGTTTTTTGCACTGAGAATTTCGACAAAAGTGAGTGATTTACTGTGATGGACATATCTGGTGATGTTGGGGAGTCATTCAAGTGCTTCTCGCGCTGTGTGTAAAAGAAAATCCCCACGTAGACCAAATTGTGAGCCACACACAATTGCTTTTCAATAATAAGCTCTGTGCCCCACGTCACGAGACTTCTGTGGATTTTTAATACCATCTGTGCAGAGAATTGCGTCACATGAGGTGATCTCCAAGCCATTCTCATGTTCCTCCAAGTCCAGTGATTCATGCAGGAAGACGCTACATATTACGCACTATTTGCCATGGAGTTTCCCACGCGAAGAACAAAACATAATAATTTTCCTGTTCTCATAAATCGATAACCATAACCGCGGCACATGGGTGTTGCCGCAATTCTTTGCTAAAAATAAGATATACGAAGAGCTTTTGAAGTTATTGACCTTCATTTTCTGCCCATTTCTGCAAAGGGAAGCTTATTCTGCGTGAATGTTCTTTTTCATGTGAAAGCGAAAGCTCCCTCCAAAAGCATAAATTAGCTCATTGATCTCTGTATGGCGCCAAATTTCTGCCTCCACCACAAATGGTCTATATAGCCCAACCTGTTGCGTTATGCTTTCACATAGAGGTGTGATCCATAGAAATATTTCAATGGCGGCAGCCGGTAAAAGCATGCATGACTAACAAAATGCAATTAAAGTCATGGAAAATTAAATTAAAACATCCATTTAATGGCATTTTTAGTGGTATCTCCTGTTTTAATGAGATAAACGTTTTTTGACCACATATAAACAAGGTTGACTGTTCCGAATCACGTTCCAGATAGCGAACCATTTATTTTGTCAATATATTGTTTTTATCAGCAACACCCCTTTATCGCAGCTTATCATTAATTAAAGCTCCGTGTCTCAAGAAAAAAAATCTTTTCTAGGAAGGAAGAAAGAATTTTCTCAAACAATGATTTTTTTTCCAATCTGCCAGTTTCTTCCGCTTTAAAGCGTCCGGCCTCTAAACGAATTTTCCATTTAAAGCATTGTTTTCTCTCAAAATTGCACGCGATAATCTCTCCCCAAAGTTCGCATGAAAACTCATTTCCATCAACTACAAATCTCATGAGGATTTTTTTTTTTCATTTCAGCACTACACAACGAACAGAGACAGTATTTGTTGGAATTAATTCAAGAGAAAAAATCATCACATAATGTATCCATTTGTAAGTATTGAAGAATTTAATCAAAAAACCCTTTCGTAGAACATGGAAAATCTCTCATAAAATCATACCCCACCCTCAGCAAATCCAAGTTTTATATTCACGCTGGGAGCTTACAGCTCAGCATGATGGGATTGAAGGCAATTTCTTGGAGGCAAAATTGTCGTTACACCATTTAGAAGAATTAGATTTTCACAATGGAACAACAAAAAAGCTTTATGTATCACATAAATTGTCTGTGTTGGGTCGCAATTGCTCAACTCTTATCGCCACATAGTACATAAAATGCTTTTATATATAAGCGGTCTCTGAGCTTGTGCGATTTTGCTTTGGCATTGTGTATTTATTTTAAATAATATTTTGTGTAAATATTGTGATTTCAATATGAGAAGAACTCAAAAAAAAGCTTCTGCACACTTGAGGTGCTTTTACTGGAGCATGATTTAGATCTGTTTCGTCTTCATTTGAACTTTTTAAAGAAAATTTAATTTTAAAGCTTTAGTTTCACATTAAATTTTAAAGAAAATGTAAAAGCATTTTCTTAAATTTTCTTTTAATTTTAAAGAAGGATGGAAGTTGAATTAATTACATAGATCATACATAGAACAAGACTTCCTTAATATTTTTAGAAAAAATTCTCAGAATTTAGAAGAAGATTAAAAGATATTGTTTTGTTTCCTCTTGCTAACATAGAGTATACAAGAGAAAATTATTCTAATAATTTTCCAAGAAATTTTATGAATATTTTCTTCGAAGAGAGATATCGTCAACTAGGACAAACTTTTATCTCTTCCAATAGGCTGCTTTTGGCCATTCATATAACCCAATTGTAAGAAATGTTTTTGAGAAAATTTACGATTAGTGTTATATGTTTTCTGAAAAAATAGGTATCGCACTAAAATTCATGCAATTCACGTTATAATCTTGAAATTATTGAGATAAGGATAAGAAACGTTGATGGAAAACAATCAAATTGCTTTATTAGGAGCTCCAAATACCTTCATAGTTTTCTTTAAGGGCTTATTTTATTAGCCAAATATAAAATAGAAAATACAAACCGAGCAGTATGAAAGAAATATTTAAAATTCAATCATCATCTTTAATGTAGAGCGATGAATTGAAAGAATTTCTAAAATGAATTCCATTGCTTAATTTGCTAGAAATTTCGCATATAGGAGAAATGTGGGTAATTTAGCATTTAATGTTGCTTTTGGCACGAAAATTTGCTTTCTACACTGAAATTATGCTCACACATGGCTCAAACAAAGCTTCACACTGTTACGTTTCTCACATAATACCAACCAACCATCTCCCACATATTTATCACACCACTTATTGTCCGGGTCATAGCCCACATATAAATGGAAAAACCCAGAGAAATTGGCAAGTGGTGATGAAACTATTAAAATGGAAAAATGTTTTGTAGGGCTCGGGAGGTCCTCCGCCACCCAACTCTTCAGCTCCTTATCCTCAGGCGCCCTTTGGTTCCGGTATGCCACAACCGGGACAGGCCCCCTATCCGCATTCATCACCCTACCCGCATGTCTCTCCCTATCCGCCAAATCCATCCTCTATGCCCTATCCAAATTATAATCCTAATCCTGGATATCCTAGTCAGACACCTGGCTATCCACCAGCGTCCACCTACCCACAAGGTGGTGGAGGCTACCCCCAGGGAGGTGGAGGTTACCCCCAGGGAGGTGGAGGCTATCCTCCACAATCCTCAGCTGGGTATCCACCTCAATCCTCAGCTGGATATCCACCTTTCGGGGCGGGTTATCCACCAGCTAATACCTCATCCCCCTATCCTGGCTCTTATCCCCAAACCCCGAGCTCTACACCGGCGGTAACTTCCTACCAGAATCCATACCAACCTGCCCCGGCCAATCCCTACCCCTCTCAGGCGCCTACCGGAACTGGTGGCCTGTACCCTGGAATGCCCGGAGCCGGAGGTGCTGCCATGGGCATGGCACAGTGTTTTGGTGAGATGAAGACCCACGTCACGAGAATTAACAGTGAGATCAAGTCCAAGGTATCTGTCGCAAAAAAAAGACGTTAAATAGAGCTTCTGTTCCGTAACACAGCATGAATCACGCATGAAAAAAATACAACCATGTGATTCATCTTCATGTTGATCTAATGTTGATCACCCAATTTCTTACTAAAAGCAACAACTTAATGATGCACTGATTCTATTTCAGGGAACCCCCACAGTGAGAGCTGCACCGGATTTCAATCCCGTGGCTGATGCTCAAGCACTAAGGAAGGCCATGAAGGGCTTTGGCACCGATGAGGATGCCCTGATTAATGTGATCTGTCGCCGTAGCAATGAACAGCGACAGATTATTGCGCGGGAGTACAAGACAAACTTCGGGAAGGATCTCATTGAGGATATTAAATCTGAAACAAGTGGAAACTTTGAGAATCTCCTGGTGGCCCTCATGACGCCAATTGTGGACTTCTATGCCAAAGAGCTGCACGATGCCATGTCAGGTGTGGGAACTGATGAGGATGTCTTGATTGAGGTGTTGGGATCTATGTCTAACTACGAGATCCACACCATTAAATTCGCCTTTGAGAAGAGTAAGTATTACTTGAATTTTCTTTTAGAATAATTTAGATTTTTTTCTGATAAATGGATAAATAAAATTCAAGAAATTAATTTATGTTAGAGAGCATTTCTTGGCGCATAAACACACACATAATAAAGTTGAAATTAATTTATTTTCATCCCATTTGGCAGTAATTCTACGCAGATTTATTTCAATTAATTAATCAATAAAAAAAATCTCTCAAATGAATTACTTTAAAATATTTAATTAGCATACCGAGATATTCTATCTTGTTATTTAATACACATAAATACCTTCTAAAATGCCTTGAAGTTTCACTTTCTAAATTCTAATATCTATTAATGCTGCTTTTATAAGATTAGATCAAGTGAAACAGTTTTGATTGATCTTGAGAAATTAATCAGAAATATATTTTTGATATTTTCGCACAGAAATCATTTAAAAATTTATTTTTCTTGCAGTTTACGGGCAAAGTTTGGAGAATCAGCTCATCTCAGAGACATCAGGGAACTTCAAGAGACTCCTGGTGTCCCTGTGTGTGGGTGGACGCGATGAGAGTGGCGTTACGGATCCTGTTGCAGCTCAGAATGATGCCAGAGAACTCCTGAAGGCTGGTGAATTGCGAATTGGCACGGATGAGAGTACCTTCAACATGGTTCTGTGTCAGCGCAACTATGCCCAGATTCGCCTCATTTGCGATGAGTACCAGAAGATGACGGGACATACACTGGAGAAGGCCATTCGAAAGGAATTCTCCGGAGACATCATGGAGGGTTTGTTGGCCATCATTGGGGTGGTTTGCAACAAAACCGAGTACTTTGCATCTCTGCTGAAGAAGAGCATGGCTGGCATTGGGACGAATGATCGGCAGTTGATCCGTCTAGTTGTGACCCGATGCGAAATTGACATGGCAGACATTAAGACTGCCTTTGAGCGTCTCTACGGCAAGAGCCTCAAGAGTTGGATTAAGGTAAAAAGAAGATCCCCAACAGGGAGGTTTAATCCAAGTAAAAAAAATGTAATCAGTTTAGTAATTCTTGGGATTTCTTTATCTCCTCCACAGGGTGACACATCTGGCCACTACAAGCATGCTCTGTATGCTCTCATAGGAGAAGAGAGATCCTCATAAGATCATCACCACACTCTTTAATCTAATACTTTATACATGCAGTGCATTATTTCTCATACTTCCATTGACAACAGAGCTACAAATTTTTCTCAACACAACACTCTCTGTAAATTATATATGTGGGTTTTTTAATTGATGGGGAAGAGAGCATTTTTTTTTGTAATAATTTGTTTTGTCGTCTTTCCCGGCATAAAGATTGAATAAAAAAAAAAGTATTCGCGCCTGAAATTGTATTTTGTATTATGAGGGAAGAAGGCTTTTGGAGCGCGAAGACGGTTTGTCTCGATTTTGCTTTGCAATGTGATTCAATGGACAAGGTGCTTGTTTGGTGATCTGCAGCACAACCATAAGAAATGATCCCACGAGCGCCTCTGTGCTTCACAAATACACACCTCTTTGGCTATTTTACCTGGCGAAGGTATTTCATCATGGTGACTTTAGTCTTAAGTGTGTGGATAAATACAACCTGTTGAACCGGTTCCAAAGATACTCCATCACAGAATGTCTCACCAACAATCCAGGAATTTTCTTCTCTCAACCACGTGGAAATTTATGGGGATGAATCGATGAAAAAGCAACCCTTTGAATTTTTCTTCACCCAAAAATTCTGAAAATTCCTCAAAAATCTACACCAGGTGCTCTACCTGGAAAAATTCAGTAGCTCTTTAGGGAACTTTTGAGGCACCCTGTGGTAGGCGTTTCACTCTTTTTGAAATCTCATTGACTGAAAGACAAGAACAAGATGTGCTTGGGTTAGTTTTAGTAGCTCTGAGAGTAGCAACGCATTTACAGAAAAAGCCTGTGAGTTCTGGAATTTCGATGAATCTGCCTCAGTTTGAGTTGAGCCGCCGCAGGAGTACCATCGCACATTGGATTTTCTCCCTCTTCACCTACCCATAGTTGCTCTATCAAAAAAATAAGTAGCATTCATCGAATTTCCCTCAATCAATTTGGATGCGAAAGTTCACTTTTTGTGCGTGAAAAAAGTGTCCCAAAGTGAAAAATTCAAGAAGAGGCTGAATTTTTTTGTAAAAAAAATAAAAATGTGTTGATTGGGGCTGAGCACAGTGTGTGATTGCAGAAAAAGACCCCCAAAGTGCAGACAGAGTGTCACTGAATCTGTGGGAAAATGTGTGTGGGTCTGAGAATGAGTTCAGTGCTGTGTTCACTTGTGATCCTCCTCATAGTACGGCTCACCTTGGCCAGCCTCTCGGGGATCTACGTGGACAATGGCGTAGATCAGACTGTAATGCATCGTACCTTGTCGCAGGATGATCAGCAGGAGGTTGAGCATGAAATTCTTGAACTTCTGGGTCTCCCAGATCGTCCAAGGAGACGCCATATTCACCCCTCGCTCAGGTATTGTTGCCTCCCCCGAGGCAGTTTAAATTCTCAGCTGAGAGCTCATTAATTAACTAATTAGCATGTGAATTAGTCACATTAGCCATATGCATGCGAAATTAATAGCGCATTATCCTCTAGTATAGAATAAAAGATCAATTTTTTATCAGAGTTGATCATTTTAAATAGACGATTTTCTAGATAAAATAATGATTTAATTAATTTTTTTTTTATTTCAAATGAACCAGAATCTCAACTAAAAATTGTCAAAATTAAATTTATTTCAAGTTTTCTTATTAATTAATTTTTCTCTTCATTTTTATTATATTTCTTTGAATCCAGAAGTCAATATGTTTTTAAGAATTGTATAAATGATCGATTCTTTGAGGCGTCTCATTGTTAAACCATTCATATGAAGTTTAAGGCTCAGAATTTAGACTTAAAACTATCTAGAAATTTTCTAGAAATTTTCTTTTTTAACTTTCAATGCACAAAAAAGAATAAAGGTTTTTTTTAATAAAATTTAAATTTATTCGGTTAAACGAAGAGTTGAGGAAGAGTTCTAGAACATCTTGCGCTAAATTTCAAGAATTCTGATTGAGAATTAACTTTTTTCAAAGCTCAGCCTTTCACTACTTTCTTCCCAGAAAGGGGATTAGTTGGTCTTTTATGGTAAAAATAATTATTAGACCTACAGGATTAGGGGGGGATTAAAGAAAAAAAAATAATTTTAATATCTTTTGCGGAACTTTTAAAAATTCTCGGACATATCTGTGTTAAGTTTTTCTATATTTTAAATTTTAAATATTACTTTAATTTATAAAAAAAAATCTTTAATCTTTACCATTTGCAACACTGCTTAACAATGTACATAAATGTGTGGCAGAGAGTGAAAATTAGCAATTAAACAGAACAGAAGGAAAATATTCTCGAGAAAATGAATTGAAAGATTGTGGGGTACTCACTGTGTTGTGCATATGTGAGTGTCTTTCACGATGAAGATTGCGGTATGAGGCAAACATTGAACGGTGATTTTTCCAAAAGAAAAAAAAATATAACACCCGCATTGGGTTCATGAGAAGAAAATTGTTTATATTACATACTCACGCGCGTCTTGAGGCTGGAAATTCTAAACATGAAATAAATTCTCGTGTGAAATGTAAACATTTTGGGTGGGACATGAGCGGGTGCTCTCTGTGAGTATTTTCACGGGGAGTAATCAATTAAACTTGACTGCGTTTTTATTTTTTTTTTTAAATTGGTCGATTTATTGCTATTTTGGCAGAAAATCCGCACCGCAATTTCTCATGGATGTCTACCGACGCCTCAGCGAGGATACAGAGAGGACGCGCACAGTACGGAGTACGGATGAATTTGACAATCTCATCACGGACCAGGATCAAATGGCCATCGACCAGAGCGATATAATCATGACATTCTTGAATAAAAGTAAGTCGCATCGCATTCCATTTCTCATTTTCTTTCCTCTCTCTCTCTTTCTAGTCCTCCCATCTTTGCCCTTTTGTTTCTCTTCCAACTAAGCGCCGGCTCTTGCATGTGTGCGGGAGGTCGAGAATTTTTACCTGATGATGGTGCTTCTCGGAAAGAGAGCCACGCCGACGAAAGGCAAGGCAATGGGAGAACACCTAATTGATAATAATGATGCTTCTATTTCAAGACCACCACGTCTCGGAGGTGCGTCATGAGCGCGGCCGCCGGCTGTGGTTCGACGTGTCGGAGGTTTCTCGTGATTCAACCCTCATGATGGCTGAGCTGAGAATCTACCAGAAACCCGGCAAGTGGAAGGGAACAAGTAAAACCTTCACAATCACCGTACACTCAATCATTCGTCTCAACGGCCAAAGGGAACTCCAAGTACTGTCCTCAGTGAATACCACAGCAGACTACTTTGGATGGCTTGAGATGAATGTCACCGAAGGATTAGCCCTGTGGGTGAATGATCCAGCTCAAAATAAGGGTCTTTACATCAGTGCCCACTCAACAGATCGTCCCGATCATGAAGTCAAACTCGAGGACATTGGTTTGGTCAATACAAAGGGAGATGATGAGTATCAACCCTTCATGGTTGGCTTCTTCAAGGGACAAGAAATTATCCAACCCACACGACATAGACGCATCAAGAGGAGTGCTTCGAAAAGGAGTCACAAGAGGAAGGCACATCCCCTCATTGATCCTCGACCAAATTATGATCATAAAAGTTGCCAAATTCAGACGCTCTACGTCAGTTTCAAAGATCTCCAATGGCAGGTGAGTTTAAAGAAGAATCTTTCATCTAAAAATTTGCAACTCTGTTGAAAATTCAAAACGCAAAAGATTCTGACCAAAATAAATAAAACAAAGAGTTCTGAGAAAAGCTTCTTTGAACAATACCTGGATAGAATTTAATATGTATTGTTTTTCCCAAGAAATTGGGTTATTCTTTAGAAGAGGATTGGTTAATTTCTATAAGATTTTAATGACAGAATAATGGCATATTAGGGTAGTTTACAAAGTTCTTCGAAAATCGGATTAAATTGAATCATTTTTAAGAATTCATTTCTACTTTAGCATGGTCTCTAAGTTATTTTAAGTTTAAAATATACCTTTTCTCAAGCCTTTCCTGTTCTATGGGGTAATTAAATGCACAGATTTTTAAAGCTTTTTGAGAAGCTTCTTGAAAGCTTATAAAGAGCATTTCGAGGGCTACATTGCAAAACCGGCTAACTTTGTATGAGCCCTGAACCGACTTAACCGTTTTTTTTTAATGTAGCCCTCGATTTTCTCGTTAGGGGAGGGCAGGACGAATAAAGTCACTTAAGGGTTTGGAAAAAGCCTAAAATATCATATTTCCTAGCTAGATAGAACAAAATGATCTGAGAAAGAGTTGTAGGGCAAGAAATATCCTAAAGAATTGGACTATACATTTCGCTTTATCTTTTTGAGAAATATGATATTTTGAGCTTTTTCTAAACCCTTTAGTGACTTTTTTAACCCCGCTCTCCCCTATCTTTACTTTTTTTTACGTTTAACTCCAGTGTAAAAAAATGTTAAAGATTCTTCAAAACAATTTTGATGTTTTTTTTAAAATTATTTTTAAAGCTATTTCAATACTGTATAAAAAATCAATTGAGAGGAAAAAATCTCTTCTTACGGTTTATTTAGTTCATAAAAAATTCTAATATTTAAATTAAAAATGCAACTCTTGCATAAAATAACTTAAAAATAATTTATGAAAAAAAAACTTTTATTTCTTCATTAAAAATTAATTTTTACAAAGAAATGATAAGAAAAACATTTAAAAAATCTTACTCAAAAAATACTTTCTCATTTCTTCAGGATTGGATCATAGCTCCTGAAGGCTATGGCGCTTTCTACTGCAGCGGTGAATGCAATTTCCCCCTAAATGCCCACATGAATGCAACGAATCATGCAATTGTGCAAACTCTGGTTCATCTCTTATATCCCACGAAGGTGCGTAATTCTCAAACTTCTAGACGTCCTTTTTTCCTTCAAATTTTAACAAAAATTTAATATTCTTTCAGGTGCCAAAACCCTGCTGTGCTCCAACGAAATTGAGCCCAATATCTGTGCTCTACTTCCTGGATGAATCTAATGTGAATCTCAAAAAATACAAAAATATGGTCGTGAAAAGCTGTGGATGCCACTAAAATGGGAAATGCGAAGAGCTTACAAGTCTGTTTGAACAATGAACAAAAAATCATTTTAGATTTACTGACGCGTAAATTTAATTTATGTAAATACACACAGTAACTTTAATTACGAGAAATTCCCTCTTTCAATGGGATGGAGGGGGTGCATTTAATCAATACGGAGACTCATGACCTTTAGGAGAGGTGACGTCACGTTGGGGAATTCAATGTATGGTTCCTTTTTACCCAAATCCTCGTACGTTACGACGTAATCATCCACGAAGCCGACTTTCTTGGCAATTGCTTGGGACGTTGAACTTGTGAACAGGGTGCCGGTAGCGCTGAAACCTAAAGCTTTGCCAAGGGGTATTCTGGCCTTGAGAATTTCACCCCCAATGCCCATCCCACGGAATTTGGGGAAGACATACAATCCCCAGGCACTGATGTATTTATCAACTGAATACTTTTCATAGATTGCAGCTTGTTTCGTTACGAATTCTGTGACAACTTGGAGATCAAGCACTGATGCATCCTGAAAGGGAATTTTGTGAGAAGATTTTTTTTTTAAATTGTTTAACGTCTCACCGTTCCCTCGGGAAGGACAATTTTCTCATCATCCTTCGTCGCAGGCTCCAACACGTTAATCCCCGCAATCTCATCTGAGCCCTCACGCGTGCAAATCAATGTGATTTTCTTCTCAAGCATCTTCCGGTAGTACACACGTGCGAGGACGAGAGAAACAGGATCATTGGATACACCTGAAAATTATGAATAATTTCCCGGGAAATCACAACACAGCATAATTTCTTATCAAGAGCAAAAGCAGACAAAGCTGATAACTCACCTTTGGATTTGCACATTTGTTCTTCATTGAGAAAATGCTCAATCATGATATCTTCCGCTTCGTCAAAGCGTTCTACAGGCAGATCCTTCACTTCGAACTTCCATATCTCTTGCGTGGTGGGATGCTTTGCTCGGAAAGTGGTCCAGACTTTGGGGAATTCCACATTTGAAGGTCGTGTCCAATCGTTGGACATTTTTTGGCGGGCTGAGAGCTTCTCCTCACACTTTGATGTCTCCCACACTCTGGTATGTACTGCGAGAACGCTCTTGGGCACACGACAAAATTAATTGAGCCTTGCGCACACGCGAAGCAACGAGAGAGCGAATATAAAAGGGGTTCATCAGTCAGGGAACATATGGTGGCAATTTCATGGGTTTTGCTTCTCATGAAAAAGTAAAAGACTCTTCTAATTTTATCCGTTATTTATTTTTGGAATTATTGAGAGGCAAATGAGTAAAATTTATACAGGGTGAACAAAATCTTGTATTTGTTACTGATTAAGAAAAAATATTAAATAAAACCAAATCTTTACGATTGTACCTTTTTTTTTAAAATATTTTTCAATATCCTGTAAATTAATCAATCTTTTAATTAAAAAAAAGTTAAATTTGGTTTTTAGATAGTATCACCCTGTAATTTAATTTCCTAAGATTTTTTTTCTTGGAAAGCCTCTTTATTACTTCAATTGTACAACATGATGCGCGATATTCCTGACGACAATACTTTGTATATAGTTACTGAGAGAAGTATGTTATTAAGCCACCGACACCAAGCATTAATTTATTTGAAAATTGTTTCAATTAATATTCTCTCTCAGAGAATTAATCACACTGCTGAAGCTACACGCGTTGGAAATGGTACTCTCGGACTTCACAGATATTTTGTTGATAATTTAGAATTTTTCAAAAACAAAGCTTTTCTGCAAGAATCGTGTAAAAGGTTTTAAAATTTTAAGGTCCCTTTCAATTCTATGATTTTATGAAGGGAAAACGTAAGAAAAAAATTTCTTCAATTTTTTAGAACCTAATTGAATTTAAATAAATAAATCTGAACCTGAAATCATAATTACTATAAGAAGGGTCTTACTTACTCTCAAACTAATCAAACTATTTACTTGTCAATAAACAAAACATTTATTAAAACCTGCAAAAAGATGCAATGCGAATAACCCATTTAATTATTCTATTTTAAAAACTTTCGGTCTCATCTTGTGAAGGCATTTTACATAAATTCATTTTGGTTAATGTTCCAATGTTATATCAAGTTTTATATTCATCCGAAAAAAGCTCCTCAGCTAAAATTGAATAAAATAATATTATTTTATTTGATTATTAAAATATTTATTTTTTAATCTAATATGAGGCTCATGAATTTCATGGAAGGAGTAGAAACATTTGGGAAATCAACAAAGGGATCCTTATTCCTCAAATCCTCATAGAGCACTGAAAAGTCTTCAACAAATCCAGCTTTTGCTGCTGTTCTCTGTGATACGTCACTTGTAAAAATTGTTCCACTTACTTTAACCCCTAAAGCTCTTCCCAGAGGTATTCTAGCTTTGAGAATTTTCGTTGAAAGACCCAAACCGCGATATTTTGGCACAATCAAAAGCCCCCTTGAATGGAGAAATTTATCCACTCCATGTCGGTTGTAGGTATCAGCCTTGGCATGTATAAAGCTTTTGACTTTTACAATATCTTCAAGGTTCTTACTTTTGACCTCAAGTTCGGGTTTCTCTGAATCCTTCTGCAAGACTTCCAATAGATTAAATCCACAAATTTCATCTGAACCTTCCTTGAAGCAAACTAAAGATATTCTTTTATTTAAAACTTCTATCCAAGATTTTCTTCCGTCGAAATCTGGATCATTGAAGAGTTCTACAATGAAAGAAAAAGATATGTATTTTATTCCTGGAGTTAATTAAATTTTAGGAAACTCATTGATTGTACCTAGACTTGCACAGGTAACTTCATCTTTAATAAATACATTGGCCATAAGATCAATCACTTCGCTAAAACGATCTTCAAATAGACGTTCAATACGATATTTCACACTTAGACCAGAATCGGGATCGCTTGCTTTAAAAGTCATCAAAATTTGCGGAATTGTTACTGTTTCAGATATCTTACAAGGCATATTTTGCTATTCAACTAACATAAGAGAATTCTCAGCAACAGAATACTACTGAATTCATCACACTGAGATCTTCTTATAAACAAAATTTAGATTTTTTTCCTATTCATTCAAGGATTTTTCTAGCACTAAATTGTACGTCTTATCTCACAGCTTATGTATTTTATCAGCTTAATTACATAGATTTCAATGAACATTAATGTGATGTTTAATTTAGAGAATAAGTATTTCTAAAGGAAGACATTAAAATTTTATTTTATTTTATTTAATCCTTTTATCATATGATCTTGGTGTGAAAGATTCTAGAAACGGATTAGGAAATTCAACACTCTGCTAAAGTATAAATAACTTTTTTAAATAAAATTTCCACTCAAAATTACCATCAATAAAAATTTTCAAACATTTTTTCTTCATCACAAAAATATTTGAAACAATAATTTTTATATTTCAATCAAAATTTTTTTAATCCAAACGAAGACTCATAAATTTCATTTTTGGCGTAGAAATGTTTGGAAAATCAACGAAAGGTTCCTTATTTTTCAAATCCTCATAGAGCACTGAATAATCCTCAATAAATCCTGCCTTTGCTGCTGTTCTCTGTGATCCAATCCCCGTAAAAACAGTTCCAGTTAATTGAAGACCTAAAGCTTTCCCTAGGGGTACTCGAGCTTTCAGAATTTCCGTTGCGAGACCTAAACCGCGATACTTTGGCATAACCAAAAGTCCCATAGCATGCAGGAATTTATCCACCCCATGTCGATTGTAAGTATCAGCTTTTGCCTTCACAAAATTCATAACTTTCAGAAGATCTTGGACTTTTTTGCTCTTAAACTCCGGTTCAGGCTCCTCTACATCCTTCTCCAAGACTTCCAAAAGATTAAATCCACAAATTTCATCTGAA
Organism: Lutzomyia longipalpis; assembly: GCF_024334085.1. Taxonomy (NCBI): domain Eukaryota; kingdom Metazoa; phylum Arthropoda; class Insecta; order Diptera; family Psychodidae; genus Lutzomyia; species Lutzomyia longipalpis. The sequence goes on along the minus strand of NC_074708.1, from coordinate 13,313,719 downwards.
CCCTCCTTGAAGCAAATCACGGAGATTTTTTTATTTAGAATTTCAAGCCAGAAATTTCTTCCATTGAAATCCGGATCATTGAAGAGGTCTGTTAAAAAAAAGAAGAAATTTAATTCCGGAAGTAAAGTTGAAGAAAAAATAAATTTTCACCTAAGCTTACACACGTAACTTCATCTTTGAGAAATACATTAGCCATTAAATCAAGCACTTCGTCAAAACGATCTTCGCGAATATCTTCAATGCGGTATTTCACATTTAGACCAGAGTCGGGATCTCTTGCCACAAAAGTCGTCCAAATTTGCGGAAATGTCACGGATTCTGGTCTTTCCCAAGGCATATTGTGCTATAAAATTCAACTAAGAAAAGAGAATTCGCGGTAACAGGTGCTAAAGAAGTTGTCACGGTGAGATCTTCTTATAAACTGAAGACAGGTTTTTTTTTCTACACGATCAAAGAATTTTTTTAACACAATACTACGTCTTATTTCACGGCTTATGTGTTTTATAAAGAATTTTGAATGATAAAATGTTCGTAATTAATTAGTTTTGAATTATTATTATTTTACATGAACAGAAAGCGAGAATTAACACAAAATATTCTGATTTAGAATAAAAAAAAAATACCTTTTAGGACATTTAACAAAACTGAAACTGAAGAGTGACTTCTAAAAAAATCAAAGTTCCTATAAGACTTTCAACTTTTATCTCATTTAAACTTTTTCTTCTACCATTATGAAATGACTCTGATAAGATAAGATGCAGATAAACAAAAATATTCAACACTGGGTTGCTAAAAATGTGTTAATGGCAAACAACATTTAATCCAAACGAAGACTCATGAATTTACAATATGGCGTAGAAATATTAGGAAATTCAACGAAAGGTTCCTTCTTTCCCATATCTTCATACAGCACCGAGTAGTCCTCAACAAATCCAGCCTTTGCTGCTGTATTCTGGGATGCAATCCCCGTAAACACAGTTCCAGTAAGTTTAAGACCTAAAGCTCTTCCCAGAGGTACCCTTGCTTTGAGAATTTCCGTCGAGAGCCCCAAACCGCGATACTTTGGCACGACCAATAGTCCCATGGCGTGGAGGAATTTATCCACACCGTAGCGATTGTACGTATCAGCTTGAGCTTTCATAAATTCCATGGCTTTCATGAGCGCCTGAATTTTGGAACTTTTAATCTCCATTTCATTCCCTTTGACATCTTTTTCCAAAACTTCAAGAACATTTACACCGCAAATTTCATCTGAGCCTTCCTTGAAGCAAACCAAAGAGAATTTTTGTTTCAAAATGTCATCCCAAATTGATTTTCCACTTCTTCCTTTTAAATCCGGATCATTTAAAATATCTATATGAAATCAGAAGAAAAATATTTTTAAAAAAATCTATTGAAATAAAATAAAAATTAATTAAACTAACCCAAGCTTCTGCACATTGTTTCATCTCTCAGAAAAATAGTTGACATCAAATTCAACACTTCGTCGAAACGATCTTCAGGAAGATCCTGAACATGATACTTTACAATTTTTCCCGTATCAGGATCTTTAGCTTCAAAGGTCAACCAAACTTGAGGAAAAGCGACATTTTCAGGCCTTTTCCAAGTCATATTCCAAGTTAGTTAGAATGCGATCAGGTTGAGTATCTATTCGCAACTGAAAAATTAAATGTTGTAAGGTTCGCCAAAAAATTTTAAAGATATGGATTTGAAAATATGTACATACTTGTAGTAAAATATAACAGCTATTGTACTCTAACTATATTTTCTGATCAAAAAAAAGTCTGCCATAACGATGATGGTAAATAACTTCAGTGAAAATAAGATTTTAGAAAATATTAAAGAAAATAATAATTCATAATTCAAGAAAATTATTTTTATACTTTTTATATCTAATCTCAAATCACTTAAATATTTTTCTTAAATATCTTTATTTCAAATTAAACTTCTCCGTAGTTTGTGAATCATAATTTTTCAAAGCATTAATCAGACCATGATTTAAAAAAGAATCTCAATTATCAAAACCTGAAAAGCTTTTATTTTTTTATTTTGCTCAACACTTACCTGTACCTACATATCATATCAGAATGTTTCATTATGAGATAAGATTAAATTACGTACGTGTAATACCTGATACTTCCTCCGTTTAGTTCTTTTCTGATGGTCATCATTGAAAGACATTTTTTATTGCATTTTTTTATGTTAACAGCATTGAATTTAGAATTAAAATTTTCTCTTTTAAAACCTTTTATCACATTATTCTAATGAGCATAAAAAACTTAGGCTCTAGGTACTTCTAGAACTAGAAAAGCATTAGTATTTAATGTACTACTAAACAAGCAAAAACTTATTTAAAAACCATTTGGTGAGAAATTAAAAAATAAATAAAACAAGATTAAAAAACACTAGACATTTTTTTAATTATAAAAAAGATTAAAAATTTCACATTATTTTAAATAATAGCACATAAATTTCACTACAGGCCACGAGGTATTTAAAAACTCCACAAAGGGTTCATTTTTTCCTAATTCCTCATAAGTGGCTACAAAATCATCCGTAAATCCTGCTTTCCTTGCAGCTCCCTGAGAACCAGGTCCTGAAAATACTGTGCCCGTAAGTTTTACGCCCAGAGCTTTCATCAAAGGGAATCTCGCCTTCAAAAGCTCAGTCGCAATCCCACATCCTCGATATTTAGGCAGAGTTAGAAGACCTAATCCATAGAGCTGCCTATCAACGTTGTAACGTTCGTAAATATTGGCTTTTTCTTTTAAAAATTCAGCTACAGTAGCTATACCCTTTAGGCTTTTTCCTTTGAGCTGTTGTAAATATAGTGGAGGTGAATCGCTCTTTTCGGACATTTCTAACATATTAAGTCCACAAATTTCATTGGAACCCTCTTTGTAGCAAACAAGTGAGACCTTTTGAGGTAAAATTTCCCACCACATGTCTTTCATTTCCTTTAAGGAGTCTTCATCATTTAAGAGATCTGGAAAAGCAACAAAAAATCTTTTAATTTCTTGAGACTAAATCAACAATCTTTCACAAAAACTTACCCAATGATTGGCACATCACTTCATCAGGTAAAAAGTATTTAACCATGAGATCCACAGCTTCTTCAAATTTATCCTCACTGAGATCGGTAACTTTGTACTTAGCAATTCCTCCCGATTCAGGATCTTTTGCACTGAAACTGCACCAATTTTGAGGAAAAGGAATACTGACTGGACGTTCCCACGTCATTTTTGTGTTCAGCTTGTTGTCTGATTTCTTGTGGACTGAACTCTGCGCAACTTTTTATACTAAACCTATAAATAGATAATAGAGGTGCGCAATGATAAAAAGCATGCGTGGGAACCATAACTTACGAAAAGTTATCTCATGTCTACTATACATAATTTCACAACTTTGTTTAAATTCAAAAGGAACCGTCGGGGATCATGTTTGGGGTTAATTTGATCACTAAATATGGGGCCAAATTATTCGCTTTTATATTTTTTTTTTTGAATAGTAGTCTTAAGGGCTCACTGTAACAGATCATTCTTCCTTATATAATTTTCCTATAAGAAGGTATAAAATACTCAGCATCCGTTAGTTAATTAAACTGTTCCTTAATCTATAATAAGCTAATTTTAAAATCAAAGACCTTATTTTATTAAAAATATTTCGAGATAGCAATTTATTTCCATTTATCTAATATACATTATTTCCCACCAAGACTTAAAGACCTTTCTGTCTGCCTTGGCGCTTGACGATACATATCTCTTGGCCTTATCTCAGCCACATTTTTACACCATATGATAACACATAAATTTCACAACAGGCCAAGAGATATTAGGAAACGAAACGAATGGAAATTCTTTCCCCAGCGACTCGTACGATACAACCACATCGTCTGTGAAACCAGCTTTTGTGGCAGCTCCTTGGGATCCAGGACCCGAAAAGACAGTACAAGTCAGCGTCAATCCTAGGGCCTTCATCATCGGAAAGCGAGCTTTTAAAAGCTCAGTTGCTATGCCGCATTTCCGATATTTATGCATCGTCATAAGACCCAAACCATGAAGATATTTGTCCACGTTGTACCTCTCATAGACATTGCCTTTCTTTTTTATGTAATCGAATGATTTTAGCAAATTAATAACACCTTCACCTTTGACCTTCTTCATGCTTTCTTCCATTGAGTCACTTTTGAAATTCATTTCCAATATATTGAACCCACAGATTTCCGTTGAGCCCTCTTTATAGCAGATAAGGGTTAATTTTTGCGAAACTGCATGTTCCCACATTTTACGCATTTCCTTCAGAGATACCTCATCATTGGGAAAGTCTGTTGGAGAGGAAAAAATGTAATCATCAGTGGAAATACTTAAGAGCTTTCTTTAAAGTGAAACGAACCAAGGGAGCGAAGCATCGGCTCTTCATTGACAAAGATGTTAACCATTATATCCACAATTTCCGCATAACGATCCTCCGCAAGATCCTCAATGCGATAGTTGACAACATCCCCCGTTTCCGGATCTTTTCCACTAAATCTCCACCAAACTTGGGGTAAAGCTATATTTTCCGGACGCGACCACTTCATTGTCTCACTGAGGTTTCAGCACGATTGATAAAAATCTCTCTGCTTGCTTGCCCAATTTTTTTGGACTCCCCTAACGTGGCGATAAAAAAAACTAAATAGATAATAGTCATTGCGTTGATATTGGGTTTCAAGATCAATGACGCTGTTTATTTAATCAACGCTAATTTCTTTAAAGGCCGTATTCAATTGAAATAATAGCGTGTATCTATTCACGACGTTAGTTGTATGGAGAGTTTTAGTATTATGCACGGTATTATGTATCCGTATAGTAAAACAAAACCATTTGTTAACAGATTTGTATTTGTTTAAATATTGTATTAAATAATACATACCTAAGAGAAAGCTTAAGGAACAAGGTAACGCTATTTTATTTTTATCTCCAACTTTTACAGATGCTAAAGCTGTACCCATACGACAGCGTCAAAAGACGTTGTTCGTTGTTTTTTCTCACTTGCTCTTTGTCAAAATGTATCGCGCTGTCACTGTCAAACAAGAAACGCGGTTTCTATGTTATATAACCGCCTTTCTTGTTTGACAGTGACAGCGCGATACATTTTGACAAAGAGCAAGTGAGAAAAAACAACGAACAACGTCTTTTGACGCTGTCGTATGGCCAGGCCTTAAAGACCTTAGAATATACTTTACTTTTAAGGTGATCGTTTTCTTTTCCAGATTGAATAACTAAAAGCTTTGAATATTATTTAAAACGTGACTTATTGTTTCATTTTACCTCTTCTTCAGTCTTTTATTTTATTTCAAATGATAACACATAAATTTTACAACGGGCCATGTTATATTAGGAAATTCAATGAAAGGTTCTTCCTTTGTCAGTGACTCATATGTCATAACTACGTCTTCAGTGTAGCCAGCTTTTCTAGCCGCCCCTTGAGATCCAGGAGCAGAAAATACAGTGCCAGTGAGGGTCAGTCCCAGGGCCTTCATCAATGGGATGCGTGCTTTCAGAAGCTCAGTTGCTATTCCACATCCTCGATACTTAGGCAGAGTTACAAGACCTCTCCCGAATACATATTTATCCACTTTGTAGCGGTTGTAAACATCAGCCTTCTTCTTGAGAATTTCAAAAACAACGGCGATTTTCCTTTTATTCTCCAGTTGATTTTGTTGAATTCCATCTTCAGCTTGGAAAAATATCTCCAACAAGTTGAGCCCACAGATTTCATTTGAATTATCCTTGTAGCACACGATTCCTAGTTTTTTATTCACAATTTCATTCCACATATTTCGCATTTTAGCCAGATATTCCTTATCATTCATTATACCTTAAAAATGTATTTTTGTTTTAAACTTTTATGCTTTCGCATAAGAGCTTTTTTTTTTTAATAAATAAATTTTAAAACTGACCTAAGGAACAATTCATTGGTTCTTCAGGTAAAAGGTATTCAACCAATAGATTCACAGCTTCATCGTAGCGATCCTCCGTGAGATCTTCAATTCTATAATTAGCAATTCCTCCCGATTCAGGATCTTTTGCACTAAATCGCCCCCAAACTTGGGGAAAAGCAATATTTTCAGGACGTTCCCACTTCATCTTCGTGGTGACTTTTTCGCAACTAAAAAGAATTTCTGTCTGTACATATTTGTTGATGAATTTCAAGTGTTCAATGATAATAAAGAATTAGTAGATAAGGTTAGCTGTGTTGATAGTGTTGGAAGGTCAATGATGTTATTAATTTGATATAATAGGTTTAAAAAAAAAAACGTTTTTTTTTTCTATAAAAAAAAAGAAATTAAAATTAGTTTTAACTTATCAAAAAAGAAATCTTTACTAATTTTTCTATCATATTTTTATTTTCGTTTCAAAAATTCTATTATTTTATTTCAAATGGTAGCACATGTATTTTATAACAGGCCACGATATGTTGGGAAATTCAATAAATGGTTTTTCCTTTGCGAACGACTCATAAGTCATAACTACGTCTTCGGTATAGCCAGCTTTCTTGGCAGCTCCTTGAGAACCAGGTGCAGAGAATACGGTGCCAGTGAGAGTGAATCCTAGAGCTTTCATGAAAGGAATTCGTGCTTTCAGAAGCTCAGTCGCTATTCCACATCCTCGGTATTTAGGCAAAGTTAGAAGACCTCTCCCGAATACATATTTATCCACACTGTAGCGGTTGTAGACATCAGCCTTTTTCTTAAGAATTTCAAATACAACAGCAATTTTCCTTTTATTTTCCAGTTGGTTTTGTTGAATTTCATCTTCAGCACGGAAAAGTATCTCCAATAAGTTGAATCCGCAAATTTCATTTGAATTCTCTTTGTAGCACACGATACTTAACTTCTTATCCATAATTTCCTTATACATATGACGCATTTTCTTTAGAGATTCTTTGTCGTTTATTGTACCTTTAAAAATTGAAGAGCTTTGATATCATATTCAAAAAAAAATTATCTTCAAATTTTTAGTTTTTTCCATATTTTTAAAATTTGTTCAAGCTCCCCAAAAATGTCTTAAAGTAATGTGTTTTTTTTTAATATTTACTAACCTAAAGAAATACTCATTGGTTCTCCAGCTACAAAATGTTCAACCATTAAACCCGCAACTTCATCGTAGCGATCCTCGGTAAGATCTTCAATTCTATAGTTAACGATCTGTCCGGAAACAGGATCTTTTGCACTAAATCTCCACCAAATTTGAGGAAAAGCAACACTGTCTGGGCGTTCCCACTTCATCTTCTTGCGAACTTTTACGCAACTAAGAGAAAAATTCTGTCTGGTTTATTTATTGTTGGATTTCAAGTACTCAATGATAATAAAGATAGAGATAAAGTTACCCATGTTTGATACTGTGTATCCAAGTCAATGATGCTATTAATTTAATCAAATGCTTCATTTAATAACGTTATTAATTGATTAAAATAGGTTCCCTCTAATAAAAGTCAATAATCTTTTCATTTCATAATGAACAGTTCAAGATAATCTATTTGCTATTAATAGAAATTAGATTTTTCTTTCAACAGAAAATCATTTAATTTCTAATTAATTTGATTTTATTTTTTTATTTAACATTTTACTTAAAAATAAACTATACGAAATAAATTAAACAACACACCTCAAAACGATTTAATGTAGAATTATAATTAATGCTTCACAGTTTTTCCCAAAATGCAAAATGAATCTCAATTTAGCTATTTGCTTGGTCAAGTCTTTATAACTTTATTATTGAAACATGATTTTTTTTCTTACTTCAAATGATAACACATGAATTTTACAACTGGCCACGTTATGTTGGGAAATTCAATGAATGGTTCTTCCTTTCCCAAGGTTTCATATGGAATAACCACATCTTCTGAAAATCCAGCTTTTCTCGCAGCTCCTTGAGATCCAGGAGCAGAAAATACAGTGCCAGTGAGGGTCAGTCCGAGAGCTTTCATCAAGGGGATGCGTGCTTTCAAAAGTTCCGTCCCAATTCCACATCCTCGATATTTAGGCAAAGTAAGAAGCCCTAAGCCATGAAGATATTGGTCCACGTTGTAGCGATTGTAGACATCAGCTTTCTTCTTGAGAAAGTCAAATACAACGGAAATATCCCTCGCGCCTTTTCCTTTTGCCTGATTTTCATGCCCACCCAAAGGAACACTTTTGAAATTCATATCCAGGCAATTGAGTCCGCATATTTCACTGGATCCTTCTTTGTAGCAAACAATCGTTAATTTTTGGGACAGACCTTCCTTCCACATTAATCGCATTTCTGCTAAGGAAACTTCATCTTCTGGAACACCTTTAGGGTGGAAAATTCATTGTGATTTGAATTACATATCAAGAGCTTTTTGAGCTTTTTTAACTGACCTAGAGAACAGCACATTGGTTCATCGGGCACAAAGCGATTTATCATAAGATCTTCAACTTCATCATAACGATCCTCCGCGAGATCCTCGATGCGATAGTTGACTGAGTTCCCAGTTTCTGGATCTTTTGCACTAAATCTCCACCAAACTTGAGGAAAAGCCACACTCTCCGGGCGCGTCCACTTCATTTTTTTTCGCAATCTCTTGCGTGACTGACACAGAACACTGTATTTTGCCTTACACAATTACAATTTTTGCTGCCGCGTATCTCTCAATGATAAACTGAAAAATCACAGCAAAAAAATGGTTTAATAATATTCTGGCATCAACAAATATTACATAACGTGGAAATCTGTGTATGAATGTTTTTAGAACTTTTGTTTACTAATCAAATCAATCACAATATTCACAAAGGTCGTTTACTGATCTTCTACAAGGGAACACTCTCTGAACATTTCTACTTGATCTTATGGAATTTCAGCCTCAACTGTGCGCGAAACTTTTACGAAATTAGCTTTTCGCGATCATTGGATGAAAGTGGAGGGGACACAGCACACTGATCATTGAGCTGTGGCATATTTCGAAATTAATTTCATGTTTTTTTCTCATACTGAGAATTTATTCGTCATTCACTAAAAAATACAATTCATGCAAGATTTTTTTTTGGTGCTACTTAATTCTCAAACTTTGGAGCTTTACAGTGGGAGTCCCATCGACAGGAAAATCCATCCACGGCTCGATCTTTCGCAGGTCGTCCCAAGAAATCTCGTAGGTATCCTCGAATCCTGCTCTGGTTGCTGCAGATTGCGATGATCGATTGGAGAAGATTGTTGAAGTGAGTTCCATCCCAAGAGCTTTTCCCATAGGCACCCTGGCCTTTAGGATCTCAACACCGAGCTTTAATCCGCGATTTTTCGGTGGTACAAGCAAACCATAGCCATTGATGAATTTATCTACCCCATAATGCTCAAAGAGATTTCCCTGCTCAGCTATGTAGTCCATGGTGTTGAGAACATCATTTGTGGAAGCTCCGTAGTCCGTGGGGGGACCCTCATAGTCCTTCTGGGTGACTTTGAGAAAATTCATTCCCATAATCTCATCTGAACCTTCTCGGAAGCAAACAAGACATATCTTATCCTTCAGGACATTCTCCCACACTTGCGTAAAATCAGCTATAGCTCGGGGATCCGTTGAGCATTTGCGAGAACGACACATTGGTTCATCCCTGAGAAAATGCTCAATCATCATCCCAAGGGCTTCCTTGTAGCGATCCTCGGGTAAATCCTGCACTCTATACTTCACTTCATCACCCGTTTTGGGATCCTTGACCGAGAAACGATGCCAAACCGATGGGAAGGGTACATCTGATGATCTTTTCCACTTAATTGGTGGCATTTCAAGGGACTTTTGAAATCACAAATAAAAGATAAAGCACAACTACACAAGTTTTCCAGACGATAGCTCCACAGCAACTGAACTAGCAAAATATAATTCTCAATGTTCTCATCATTCCAGACGAGTTGACATGAATTTATTGTCCGAGAGCGGGAGTATTTGCAAATTGGATTTGTATTTAATTCGTCATAAAGAAACATTTTTTTTACAATGACGGGGAAACTGATAAAATATTATTTACAATTTCATGCTCATTAGTTTAATGAATTCTGTTTCAACACCAGGGAATGCAATCCTGGGACCTGTTGTCCTTAGATCCTCATAGCTGATCACGTAGGTCTCCTCGAAGCCTGCCCGAGCAGCAGCAGCTTGGGAGAATTTATTCGTGAAGACAGTGCTCGTCAAATGAACCCCAATTCCCCGGCCTAGAGGCACCCTGGCTTTGAGAATTTCCTCAGCAAGACGCAGCGCACGATATTTCGGTACGACCAGAAGGGCAAAGCCCGCGAAGAATTTATCAACATTGTACCTGGCGTAGAGATTCCCATTGCGTGTAGCGTACTCCATTGCTCGCAGCATATTGGTACAGGCTCTCCCAGCATTCTCGGGGATCCCCTCCTCGACCCCTTTGGAGCAGAGTTTGAGCACATTCACCCCCACAATCTCATCGGAGCCTTCTTTGAAGCAAACCAGGGAGATTTTATCCTGCAAAATGGCACGCCAAGCATTGGAAAATCCCTCAATAGACTGAGGTTCATCAGCTGCACCTGCAAAAAGAAAATAAAATCTCAACATCTGTGTGAGATCACATTGAAATGCCACGTGATCATCTTACCTCCAGCCTTGCACATGGGTTCATCGTGAAGAAAGTGTTGCACAAGTAGCTGTACAGCTTCCTCGTAGCGATCTTCAGGGAGATCCTGCACATAGTAATTAACCAGCTCACCTGTATTCACGTCCTTGGCTTTAAATCGACGCCAAATGGATGGGAAAGGAACACTTTCAGGGCGTTTCCACTTGATCGACACCATGGTTTTCTTGCGATTCCCTCTCACAATGCAGAGATGCACTGAAATACATAGTTGTAGAACTGGATATGAAAGTGAGATGCCCTCTCCTCCCAAAAAGAATGGATTAAAACCAGGCAGCTGAATTTTTATTTTAAAAATCAGAGATTTCATTTTTAATATTGTCTTTATTTTGCGCTTATTTGATTTTTTTATTTTAATATTGCTTTAAGTGTGATTTTTATTCTCAAAGATCTGAAGCAATTACTTGTAGTTTTATTTTAAATTAATTAAAATGATTAAAATTGAATTAAAAGAATTTACGAAATAATGCAACAAAAAAATCCAAATACGAAAACAGTCAACTTTTCCTTTCACCTGCAGCTAAATTCTTTAATTTCTTCGTAAATAAAGAATGCTTTTGAATGTAAAATTTATTTAATGCAAAAGAAAATATTTTTCCAGATGCTCTAGATATTAAATGATCGTCTGAAATGCCAGATACTTTACTTTCTGAAAAGATAAATATTTTCCGTCTGCCTTCGCTCTGTTTATTTAAAAATTAATACAATTACATTATTATTAAAAAAAAAATATTTAAAACCTTAAATATTTACAAAAGCTTCAGGTATATGATATCCTCTTGAATTACGTGCAATTGAAAATTTTTCATTAAATTATAAAAAGTATTTAAAGAAAAAGTTTGATCAACGATTAATTATTTAAAGAAGAAACAAGCCTTAAAAACTAAAATTAAAAATATTTAATTTATAATGTTTAATCATCAATTCACTAAAATGACCGATAAACTGTTGCCCAGTGTTATGGTATTAATGTAAACGATGATAGCAAAGGTTCCACTTAATCACTGGGAAAAGCTCGGAAACTGAAAGCATCCGTAACTGAATAAAAATCCAATATCAATGCAGGGTTTCATTTTGCCCAGTACTACTTTGCGCCTAAATTCATACACGCTAAAAAGATCAAAGTAAAAACCATTAAAGCTGCGATCGCGATCATCAGAGGAAAAGGCGCGAAAAAGGTGAAGCCGTGAGTCATTTTCGCATGAATTTGGCAAAATTTTATTCCCACAGTGCAGAACCCGCGGACATTTGTCAATGAAAGGTGTCTATTTGACAATTTAACACCATTTGGGTACGATCAATATTTACTTGTTTTGCTGGCGAGAAGATGGATAAGAATGGGAGAAATTTCGTGAGGGTGTGCGTTGAAGTCTCTTTATGCTCACAAATACACTCCGCCAGCACTTTGCAGACTCGTGGACAGGTAGAAAAGGTTCATTCTTCAGGTGAACACCAATCGAGGCGGACGTTTTTTACTTGGTGATCAATTCCCCTCTCTCAGTGATCTCGAGCATATCGCGATCGTGAAGATTCTTGCTTGAAGATTTTTTTTTCTTTTATTAAAAAAAAATACATTTTTCTTGAAACTGTGCAACGAGTTTTTATTTTATTTGATCAGTTGATCTTGGTTGTGTTTCTTGGTGTTTTGGGAAATATATATATTTTTTTTATCTTTTCTTGTGATTCTTGTGAGGTGAAGTGTGGAGGTTTTACTTTTTTGGGAGGAAAATCTCACGAGATAAGTGCGAAGAGTGAATATCGCACGGGGAAATCAGACACCAACACCGGAGAAATCATCGAGATGCACCGCGAGGATAAAATTTCAGGCAGTGCATCACATACCTGTTAGCATACGATCACTTGATCTTGTCTCTTGGGACACACGGAGGTGGTCAGCGAGCCCATCGCGAGGGAAGAGAAGAAAACGCAGAAGATCGGTGAGTCTCAATGATCCCATGCGGGAGAAGAGGAGGGTGCGCACATACAAGATGTAAAAATGATAATTTTTGATCAAATGCGAAGACAATGGATCGCACGGATCGCGATCTGGCGTTAGGTTGAGTGACCGCAAAATTTGCAATTTTCCCCCAGAGCGCCCGGAATATTTTTCGTCCAAATGTGACTTGCAAAAAGTTTTTTTTAACTTTTTATTCGCGAAAAATTTCTTAACGAAGAATGAGTGTGGAAACGAAGAAGAAGCCAATGATCGAAGGCCAGGCGATTGTTGGTGCGGATTCACATGGACATGCTGGGTGTCTCGGCGTCCCATTTGGCGATTTTGCTCTTGCTCCCCATCTATGTTGCCCACCTTTTAAACATGGCATTTCCATTCCTTTTGCTTCGCGCGCGCGCTCCCATTGTCGCTGCAAGTCCCCAACAATTACCACAGCTCCCAGTTGTTCTTGTCGTGCGCGATCGCGGAGGAGGATGCTGCAATCCTTCGTTTCCAAGAGAAAAATCACGTACATCGTCTTGTGCGCAATTTTATGACTTCGCTCCACCAAGGTTCACCTTTTTCCACCAACTCACAAGGAAAAAAAAGAGCAAAAGACCCCAAAAAAAACCGCGCGCACCACCAATATCAATTTATTTTACGACTCTCCACCGAACACGCACAGAAAATCGCAAATTTGGGCTGTCGCATGGGGGGAAAAAGATCCATCTCGAGTGAAATTAAAATTCCGCACGCCGTCCATATAAGGGGCTAAAAGAGATGGACAAAAAGGCGTCATTTCCGAAATGATGGCCGGGACGGGGCGAAAAGTATGGAAAAAGGCCGTGCGAAATGCGGAAAAGGGCAGTGCAATTAATGCAACACAAATTCAACTCCATATTTGACATACAGGCCACAAAAACGGCATAACTACACAAAACATTTCCCCGTGAGTCGCGCTAATTGCAAACGCACTCACATTTTATGGGCAATAAACTCGTGGGTTTTGTGGAAGAAGTGCAGTTGTTTTGTAATTGATTGATTTTATTTCTATGAATTCAAAAAATTCAAAATAAATTTAACGCATTTGTGCATGAAATAAGTTTTTAATGAACTTTAAAATACAGATCATTTCCTTGTAGGACACTGATGAAAATCAAGAGATTTTTCAGTAAAGGGCATAATCAATGAAGCATATGCTTCTAATGTAACAATTTAAGGTATATTGAGGGCGTGGTTTTCATATTTTATTGTTGTGCAAATCTTTCTGGAACTCTCCCAAATGATTGTCTACAATATTATCAGTATTTAGTCTCATTGCAGCTTGAAAATTAAAAAATTAACTTACTTTTACAAAGTCAATGCATACAAAATGGCGTAGTAAGTGTAGCACAATTTGATAACCTTAAGAAAAAGTATCAAGTTTATCTCATACATTCCAGCTGCTTTAAGTCCAAAAGGTCTTGTGGCCATAGTCATCATTGTCAGGATTACCTTTCTGTTCTCCTCATTCATTTCGTACCAATTTGTAAAGTAGAATTTTTGTGAAATTCTTTCAGTTTCCGAATAAATAAACTGCCCAAAAAGGCAGTAAATAAATACCTGGGAGCCCATAATGCTCATACTGAAGTAGATAAGTTCATGTCGAGGATTTAGGCTTATTATTAGAAGTTGGGTTATAAGAGATGCACCATTGAGAACTATTTCAGCATAAATTGTGTTGGAGAAGATTTTCTCATAGATACCGAATTTATCGAGAATTTCGCAGTGTAATTTGTAGAGGACAAGTATTTCTTTCTCCGTTTCCTTATCACTGAACTTCTCAATGTACTTATTAAAGAGCTTGAGGATCCCAATAAAAATAAATCCAATGCTAATGAAGCACATCACAGGGATACCGTAGAGGAAAATTATACTGATATACATTGCTTCCTGAAGACGGACATTGATGATTTTAGACACAAAAGGCATCGTAATGACTTGAATGTCATTCATGGTGAAAAATAGCGAAGCGTATATAAAGAGTAAGATGACCAAAGGTATATAAATTCTGGAAGAAAAATTTTTTTTTCATTTTTTTTCTTACTTTGAACGAAGCAAAAAAAACATACTTTAAAAACTTTTTAAGGAATGAGAGCATTTTGTCGAGATATTTGCTTTTAACTTCATCCAATAGAGCTGTAGAACAGTTGAGAAAGAAGTATTCAAACCAATTGAGAAGATCCTGAATTTCCTCTTCGAAGTAACAAACAGTGGTGACTTTACCCAGTACACAACTAACTCCAAGGATATTCCCTGCACTTAACCAAACAACTTGAAGGTCTCCTTCATGAAGAGAAATTCTCAATCCATTGATATTCAATAGAATATAAAAGGCACTTAATATTGGGAAAATTGCTCTCCTCACAAATTTGTTCTTAATTATCCCGAAAAAATTGCAAGTAATCAACGAGATGGTAAAGATAACAAATTTTGTAATTTTCAAAAGATCCTCCTTTAAATGTAGCTGCACCATTTTCGAGAACTTGTGTTACTGAAAAAGTCACACCTACTGCCCAGATTATCGTGTGGATATTTTATTTATATAGATACCTACATAATGTGAATCGATTGAATCGATAATAATTATTTATTCAGGTCCATATACAAACTAGTGTATCGGATCGATTGAATGGATAGGGGAGGACGGGGCTAATTGTGTCAATTTGGATAAATCCCTATCTACAGGACTCCCACGGGACAAGAAATTTTCCTTGATAGGTCATTCTCATAGGAAATTTCCTTGCCTATAACTTTGTCTCAGACCGCTTTTCTCTATCTCCACGGGAAATATGAGTTTTCAAGCTTTCCCTGAACCCTTCCGCTTCTGACTTTTTTAAGAATCCGTCGACATATATTGTCACCGGCGGGGTGAGTTAAGTAGGTGGGGTTTTCCGACATTTCTAAAGATTTTCCACCTGAGAGATTAGTTGTATCTACTAATCGAACTCCTTACTTGTTCATCCACGGCAAGAAATTTCACTTTTCTATCCACTAAAACACAGAATTTTGGAATTTTCTCAACCCCTACATTTTGCAACAAAAAGGTTAGAAAACGTGTCAATATTTTGACGTTTCATATGATTTACATTGGTGACAATATTAGCCCCACTTGACATGTGTTGATTCGAATAATTGTGCAGAAAAATCCTTTAATGGTGCTATGCAGGAAAAGAATGTCAAGAGAAAATGATCATGACATTTTTTCCTGACATTTTTTTGTCATTCCATCTCACTCCCACTAATGTATTTTCCTATCTTTCGTCTTTCTCTCACGCATGTTTCCGACATCTTTTTTTTTTTCATGGCATGCTTTTTTTCTTGCACACAACATGTTTTTATTTCCTTGAATTTTCTCAACATTTGGGGATATTTTCCTCAAAGAAAAGTGGAAAATGCTTAGCAAAAGAGTCCACAGTGCCAGCAAAACAGTGAAAAATCGAAATTGACGGTCATTTATGGGCCAAATATGTGAAAATGTACGAAGTAAAAATCAAAACATTCTTTCCCTGACCAATTTTTACGGGATTCTTTTCGGATTTTCACCACACAAATCACTTCCTGCAGGTTTTTTGGACCTTCCTACAGGTCATCTGCATAGGAAAGGTCTGCTTAGGGTCAGGGAAATGCTTCCTGAGTGGTGGAATCCCACCTGAACGCGGAAAAACTTTGTCCGGGAGTGAATGTTTTGCTGTAGAAACTGCACAGTTTTCACTTATTTGGCCAATAAATACCCAAGATACTTTTCATACTTTCACAGGCACTTAGAACACTTCCACAAGTCGCTTTTCACTTTTCTCGAGCTAAAATATCACAATTTACAGAGAAAATTGACAAAAACTAAGAAACGTGTTGACTTCGCAAGAGCTTGAAAAGAATGTCGCAGGAAGATGTTTTTTTCTGACATTCTTTTTCAAGCTCTTGCGAAGTCAACACGTTTCTTAGTTTTCGTCAATTTTTTGTGTAAATTGTGATATTTTAGCTCGGGGAAAGTGAAAAGTGACTTGTGGAAGTGTTCTTAGTGCCCGTGAAGATGTGAAAAGTGGAAAATCGGGGGTATTTATCGGTCAAATAAGTGAAAACAGTGAAGTTTCTTCAGAAAAACATTCACTCCCGGACCAATTTTTTCCGCGTTCAGGTGGGATTCCACCACCCAGGAAGCATTTCTCTGCCCCCCACACAGACCTTCCTTGTTGCAGATGACCTGTGGGAAAGTCCAAAAAACCTGCAGGAAGTGATTTGTGTCGTGAAAATACAGAAAAATATCTCGTAAAAATTGGTCAGGGAAAGAATGTTTTGATTTTTCACTTCACACATTTTCACATATTTGACCGCTAAATGACCATAAATTTCCACTTTTCACTGTTTTCCTGGCACTGAGAACACTTCAGCAAAGCCCATTTTCACTTTCTCATGGAAAAATATCCCCAAATACTGAAAGAATAATACGAAATGAAAAACATGTTGAGTGCACAGAAAAGAATGATGAAAATGTCGGAATCGTGCGTCAGAGAAAGACGAAAGATACAGAAATACATTAGTGGGAGTGAGAGGGAATGACAAAAAAATGTCAGGAAAAAATGTCATGATCATTTTCTCTTGACATTCTTTTCCTGCATAGCACCATAAAAGTTTTCTGCATTGACCTAGCTTGTGGAAAAGATGGTGAGATTGGAAAATCGCTAAAAGAAAAGTGACGGAAAACAAATTTTTCTCAACACGCAAAACGTATTTTTGGAGGCCTCAAAATTTGTTTATTTTTTTATTCCTAAAAACTATTCATCGGATAATCTCCAAACTACAGTCAACTATTGAGGGTAGATAGGACTTCTTATCATAAATTTTTTTTTCAGGTGCTTCCGATCAATAACTTGGGAGAAATGGCGATTTGAAAATTCCAAACTGTCATAATTAGTCCCGCCCTCCTCTATTTATAATTTAATAATTCACAAAGGAAAACCTAACTCTTCATGTAAAAGAGAGTTCCGATAGGTGTTTTCACAACTTTTCACACCTGCACTTCACGACATGAATAAATTATCCCTTAATTACAAGAAAATTTTCTATATGATTGCTTTCCTATCAAAACATTTTTTAGGTAAAAATTCAAAAGTTCCCTCCCTTTCAAAACAAAAAGTCTTCTAAATTATTAATTCATCCTTCTCGAGCACATTGCAAAATGCTTCAACATTTATTCACCAAAAAATTCTTTTTTTTTTCTCTCCCTTCTCTGCCATAAATAGGAATGTACAGGGGACCTGCAACATTATGCTGTTTATGTTTTTTCTCTTTAATTTTTTTTTGATGTTGTAAATTGAACACACCTGGAGCTGGTAAAATGTTGTGGCATATTTTTAATGAAATTTAATTGGATGTGGAAGAATTCTCGGGTCGGCACTCTATTTTGTTGTTTTCCTTTTCGCGCGGGCTTGTTTAATGAACTCACATTTGGGAAGCGGATCTACGCCTGAAACGCACATTAGCTTCACATTTTCACTGTTGTAGCGAGATTCATCGCATGTTGGGCTCTTACCGCGAGAGAGTGCATGAAAAACCAATAAATCTTCGCCTCTATGATGGATGGGCTAAAAGGGAAGAAAGAATTATTGGGAGTGAAATGCCGCATCCAAGTATTTTTCCCATCGTAACTCTCGCGGGAAATTCTTCAAGAATTTTACTTTTTAATCCATCCACCCATTAGCCATTGTTTACCCAAAGTATCTCTTCCAATGAATGTTGTGTCTCATGCACCGCGATGTCTTCATGAGAATTGCATCGCATATGCGAGATTTTATGGAAAAAAACGACATTTCAATCAACGCTTGAAAAATGAAAGAAATGTCTGTTGGATGAAGTCAATGAGGTTCACGTGAAAATTTCAGAGATTTTTCACGCAGTGAGAGTTTAATAAAATACTATTAAATCATTGGCTGTGCATAAAAGTACCTTTTTTATGAACTTTCGCTGCGAGTAATGAAATAATTATCGTCTGGTAAATTTATAATCTTTATTTTTTTGTATCCGGAACGATGAATATTTCCACGTGTGAAGAGAATTTAATCTCTATTTGAGAGGCGCAATAATAAAAGAAAGCTCATTTCGATCAAGTGCAAGTAATTTTTTGATTAAAGTGATGGAATATAAATTGGAAAATACATTTTCTACAATCACCTCTGTGGAGTCTTTGTTTGGAATTAATCGAGAAAGGCTTTAATGTGCATGGGGAGAAAAGTGCGGCACCACATGAAATCATTTATAACCATTTTGCCATTCAATATTGAGGATTTATTTAAATTTTCACTCAATTGATCTACGACAATGGAAATATTCATGAGTTGCAATAGTTTAATATGGAGCAGAGTTACAGTGCGTATGCTTCTTGTGCATATGCTTCCTACTCTATAATATTTTACATTGCATTTTCCACGGTAAACCTCCTCATTCGTGAAATAACAAATAGATCACGTAAAATACGGACAAAACGAACAATTTACATTTTGCAAATATTACATTTAAAATTCCATTTGAAAAATCATTCTTTCCGCCTCAATTTTCCTCCTAAGAATAAATTGGCAATTCCCATGTGATCTTCATGAATATTTAGTCGTAGCAAAATACATATATGTTTGCTTGAGCAAATTCAAAAGACTATGAGCAATAAATTCACGGTGATCGCAGTGGAAGCGATTTGCTATGCAAAAATTCCGAACCTCCGCTGTGTGGCAAGAAATTCTTTTCGGGCAAAAATTAATTCCTCACCGAAATGTTTTCACCTCGCCAGATTGGTGGTTTTCATCGAGTTCTCGTGCGCACAATGGGTGCCTTTTTTGCACCCAGAAAATGTTTGATCTCGCTTTTAGGTAGAGCAGTTTGTGAGAGCGTCCTTGTGGCTGCGCGGTGCGTTTTCTTGCGAAATATTCCTCACTCGCCCCGGTAGTGTTTTATTGATCATTAATGGTGTGTACAACGTGAGGACAGGGGAGTTGAGGTTTGGAGTCAGATGAAATGAGTTAAAGAAAAAAAGCGACAGCCATCGTGAACCTCTCAAATTGCCTCCATGACACATTTAGCATTTTGTGCTTCGTTTGCGCGCAAAGTGGATGCGATGCTGGGTGCAGCATCTTGAGCAGCATTCGCGGACTTCACTGCTGTATGTAGCTCTATTCATACAAATCAGTGTGTGGAGCTTTTGGGATCTTTCCGTGGTGCACCTTTCCGCAAATCTGCGATATTCCCGCTCCTCCATTGGAACTCACGAGCAACATCCACATCGTTCCGTTTTTGCGCACAGCATGGCCCCCATATAGGAGAGTCAGGCTCGTCGTAAGACATCTCGCGTTAATCTCACTTTTGCACCTCTTCCCCATTTTCGCGGTGAGATCTTCGGGTGATTTCTCTGGGGCAGCGCGGCAGCACCGTGGCTGTGCTTATCGAAATTCGCAGAATATATTGTATAATTTTTATTTTATTGCCCAAGCTTCATGTTTACCATACATAAATTTCGCTAAAGTGTGATTTTTGCCTTTTGCAGCAGCCATCCACTGTCCTCTCTGTATACGGAATTTTGTTTACCATGGCAAAATTCATTGCAATTGCCGCAGCCACCGCCCGAATAAAATCAATTTTAATTGATATTCATGCACTTCTTTTTGCACTCCTGCCCGTTCTTCTTTTAACCGTCTTTTCCACCATCCAATCTCTTTTCCTTTATGTTCGTCGTTTCCATCCCATTCCACGCCATTCGGGACAATTGAAAATTCATTTTGTTCCCACTCAATCAATCAGACGAGCTTTATTTCCTCAAAATTCGTGCACTTGGAAATAGTCCAGATGAACCATTATATGCTATACACCGTGTTTCTTTGTCCAATCTTCCACTTATTCTTATGATTGAAGTGAGTTGTATTGGTTTAATCGACGGGGAGACCGTTATGCTGCGGAGTTACCGTGCAATTTTGCTCAGCATCAAAACACCAAAAGATATTGAACTTTCCACCACCATGGGGCACACCATCTGTGAGATGTGTGTAATCTTGATCATCCAAATTGGCGATTTTCCACCCATTAGCTTTCCTTTTTGCGTCATCCACGGGTATTCGGGTGAGATCACACGTCAGCCCTCCCAAAAGTCGCGGTGTCAGCACCAGAATTTAAAGTCATATTAAATTTCATCTTTTGATTTGATTCAAGATAGCATTTTTATGAAGAATTTATGAACAAAGTCAAGTTGGAATAGTTTTACATGGAGTTGTATTTATTGTGTGTGTCATGAGCCTATGCTTCATTGGATTTTGCTTCTTTTAGATCTTGTAATTAGTTGTTTTTCTTAAAAATCAAAAGCTACGTATTCATTACTTCTTAATTGCTATAGTAAATTGAGAAATAAAAATAGGAACTCGAGTTAGGATGATTTAACACGGAATTGTGTACTTTGTGTAATGAGCTTATGCTTCGTACAATTTTGATTTTTCTGCTTTATTTGAATTTTTAATAAAATATAATTAACTAAGAATTTATTATTTTATAAGAACTCTCATCGTCCCTTTGACGAAAATTCACTGCACTTGATGTAAATGCCTCAAAAATTTGATGCCACATTCCTCGATTTGTACCACCTTTCTTATATTAGCTATGTCATAAGATTGTGGCATCGAAATAATTGTCTGTGACACTAATAATCGCCCACAATGGCACGTGGTGTGAGAAAAAGAGGTGACAATTTCTGAGACGTATACAATAAAAATATCGTTTTTGATACTCTGACTAATTTGGTGTGTATTGTATATAATTTATTGGAAATTTGCATCTCACGAGAATGCATACGGAGATTTTCATTCCACTTTCCTCTCAATTAACACACAAACACCCGTGATAATTAATTATATCACACACGGAGGAGAAGCAAGAAGGAAAAAAAGTGTCGATTCCCGCGCACAGGCACCTCAGCTGCGATGTTTGGTGATTGCAAAATGTAGATCGATGGTGGCAAAGTTCCGGCTCGTGCGATGATCTCGCTGGTGGTCATGCGAGGAAGGATGCTGTATGGTTAAGAAGAGGGATGCGCGGGAGATGTGGTGTGGAGCTATTGGGTGGCATCCTATTAAATGGCCCGAGCGATAGATTGTGGTCCATTAATGGTGCATTAGATCCACCGACGATTATGGCCCATTAAGATGTAAACGTGTCACATAAAAGGTGTCCATATATTACACAACACTTTTCTGTTCACCACACACAAATCCCGGACCCCCATCGACTTCCATCTTCTCCCATTCATGGGCTTACCTATACCTACCTTTCCGGCCACACTTCACGAAAAGAACGCACCGCGCGGGCTTAAAGCACATTCTCGCGGGCCCGTGAGAAGAGAGAACAAAATGAAAATGACTTTTACTGTTAACCAACTTGCACCGCACACCAGCTATATATACAAAACCGCTCAACTTCTAAAACCCTGAGAAAAGTCACTCAAATCATTTCTCATTACATTTCCCACAACTCTGCGCGGTTTGAGATTGAAATCAATACACTTTATTCCATCCTCTTACCCAGGCAATTTCTTCCAATTCAATCCATCCCATGATCACCACAGAGATTTCGATCGTATTTTCCATGTGAGCTTTAGAGATCGAGAGTCATGGTCTGAAGAACTTTTCTTTCATTTCCAACACCCATTAGCTGCCTGATAATTTAATTATAACCGTCCAACGAGGCAAAGATTTAATCAATATATTCCGCAGAAACTCACGTGGGATGTTGACAATGAAGAAATAACAATAAAATGATCACGAAGATTTGCAAGGAAGAACAAAAAAAACCTCAAAATGAGAAGTGATTTGAAAAGAAGGTGTAGCAGTATTTCCTGAATGACTTAAGCTTTGAAATAAAATACTTTTTTCTCCAACATCTCTTTTTCCTTTTTCTAGTTTGTTTTCTTCACCTAATTGAATTAAATAAAAAATAAAAACTTTTTAGTTATGAAATTCACAAAAAAAGTAAATAGGTTCAAATACATTAGGTTCATGACATCTCTAGTGCAAAAATATACCTTAAAAAGGAAAACTATATAATTTTTAATTACGATGTTTCTATAGCTTCTTATGCTACCTAGAGTTTTAACTCTTCGGGAAGGCTTAAATTTTTATGTCATTACTTTAATGAGGTTTCGATGGAATGCCCAAAAATTTCTGGAAAACTTTATGGTTTCTTTTTAATTAGAAAATCAGAAAAATCTTTTATTATTACAGAAAATTTAAAAGATTCGATTAAAACTCCCCACAAAATCCTCAAATAATTTGTACCTGAGGAAGGAAATATCAATTTCCGAAACGGATGTTTTGATTTTAAAGCAAGAAAAATCTCAAACATCGAATTACAAGATACATTTTCCCATAATAAAAACTGACCATATCCAAATCATTAAACCGTCCTAAACTTTTTTCTGATATAAGTTTTTAAACTCGTAAAACACCAAAATAGCTTTTTAAACTATTGTTTTACTTGCTTAATTGATGTATTTTTTTACTAAAAACAACTTTAAAATTTTTTATAGAAAACCTTAAAAAAGAACTTAATTATCGAGATGCTCAAGCTATAAAAGAGCAGAGCAAGCCTAAACCGAGCAGTTGTGTCGCAGAAATTAGGAAAAATTGAACTTAAAGTGCCGAAGACAATATTTTAAAATTTTATAATGAGTTATTATCACTGTGTTGGAAAGAATCCTCTGGTTTATCGAACAATTGGACAACAATTGAGTCTTGTTGCCAATGAAGATGGTGATAGAGAAGCTTTTGTCTTTGCTGAAGAAAACAAGAGAATCACCTACAGGGAGCTTCTCAGAGAAGCTGATCGTTTAGCAGCTGGATTTCAGTGTTTGGGACTCGAAAATGGTGATCGTATTGGCATTTTGAGTTCCAATGAACCAACATGGCCCATTGCTATGTTTGCAGCTGCTAGAGCTGGCCTTATAGCCGTCCTTCTCAATACATACGATGGAATACCGGAAATTGAGCATTGCTTGAGGAAAGTTTCAGCAAAAGCGTTGATTGCTACTGAAAATATTGGCTCTGATAAACTTTTAAAGATTATTTCGGAATTTGATCCTAAAATGAAGAAATTACCTTCACTATCTACCATCATTGTTGATTCTGAGAAACATTTCTCGTAAGTTTATAGTTCTTATTAATTGTGATTAGAGTGAGTGTTTTAAAGATTTTGTTTAATGTGAATTTACGTTCTTTTAGAGGAACTCTTCGTCTTAAGGACGTCATGTCCTTACCATCGATTATTCAAATAAATACCATAGAAGAGCAGCAAAAGGACATAGATCCACATAGTGGATCCAGTATTCTGTTCACATCGGGATTCACCGGAAGCCCAAAAGGTGTCCTCCTTAGCCACTATAGCTTGATTAATTTCGGACATAACATCAACAGACTCGAATTAATTAACTTTAGATTGTGTATACCTATAATTTGTGGTCATATATCAAGTCTTTGGTCAACAATGGGAGCTCTATGTAGACAAGGAACAATCGTTATACCAAGTTTCACCATCGATCCTGAGAAAACTTTGAAAGTTTTATGGAAAGAAAAATGTTCTTTCCTCTTTGGCATGCCTAAGTTTATGATAGATATTCTGGCCGTGCAGAAGAAACTAAAATTAGACATAAAAAATAAAATTTGCCTCACCGGTGGAACACACTGTTCGCCAGAGCTTTTTGTCCAATTGCAGGAAGAGCTTGGAATGAAATTAAAAATTGCCTACGGAATGACCGAAAATTGCGGAATAACCTTTGGCTTTTGTCCTGAAGACACGGAAATGCAAAACAACACCGTTGGTTGTGCTTTTGATCATTTAGAAGTAAAAGTAATTGACAGTGATGGGAAACTTGTGCCTTTTGGAACTCCCGGTGAGCTCTGTACTCGTGGATATTCAACAATGATTGGCTATTGGGAAAACGAAGAGAAGACCCGTGAAGTCCTTGGAACAGATGGATGGCTCAAGACAGGAGATTTCTTTATTCTCGAACCAAATGGATACGGAAAAATTATAAACAGGCTCAGTGATATAATTAAAAAGGGAAATGAAAAGATTTTTCCAAATGAAATTGAAAATCTCCTCGGAACATGTCTCAAAGTTGCTCAAGCCTACGTCGTGGGTGTTCCAGATGAAGCCTTGGGTGAAGAGTTGTGTGCTTTCATTTCCCTTCGTGATGGATTTGAATCATTTTCCCCTGAAGAACTTTATGAATTTTGCAAAGGGAAAATAGCATCATCAATGATTCCAAGATATGTGGAAATTGTTAAAGATTTTCCAACAACACCATCGGGAAAAGTTAAAAAGTTGGAGCTTAAGAAACAATTTATAAAAAAAGAATCAAATTGAGGAATGAGGATTATTCAAAATTTGTAATTTTTCCGTTAAAAATATTGGCGATGGGATTTTTCTTTTATTAAAAATTCCTAAATATTTAATATTAGAAGTTGAATAAATAAAGATTTATCCAAATAATACTTTGCGAATATTCTGTTGGTTTTTTTTTAAGAATAATTCTTTGACTTATTTTGCACTGATCGATAAACATAACACAACAGAATTTTTTATTACATCAAGTTAAAACCAATATCCATAAAATTGAAACAACAAAGCATTTAAAACATTTAAAAAAAATGTCCGGAAAAAATATAAATATCGTATACATTCCATATAATTTTCATAAAATTCAATACATATCTCAATTGCTATGTAAATATTCTCTAAATGTTTTATTTTTCCATTTAGAGGCTGTGTTCAGGGGAAAAAAACAACATTTATTAGCTTCACGTTTATTTATTACCTCACTCCACATTGGTGTCAGATATGGGTTTTCATACAAATTTCCGAACTAGTCACGACCAATAAAAAGTAGATAAAATACATCTTTCTGAAGTGGATAGCGCTCTAAATCTCATCCAAAAAAAACTATATTTACCCAAAAAGCTATGAAAATGATCACACGACCGGTCATTCACGGGGGAAATAGTGTCAAATTTTCATAAAATTTACGATGTCTCCGGTGTGTGGAAGTTTTGGCGGTGTAGCGAATGTGTCGCAAAGAAATGGAAATTTCTTCTCAATAAAAAACATTATTTTTTCTTTATCAAAAAAATAAATAAATCCTCCTTCAGCATCCAATAATTCCATCTCTTGTTGATCGTGGCGGTGCTTTCGCGAAAATAAGACTTTTTATTCTCTCTCCTTATTTAATGGCAAACGGGCAAAAAAAGAGAGACATCGCCACAGAGTGCGGCAGTAAAAGAAATGGAGGTGATGGGATATAAAATTGAGAATAATCCGCATTATTGTCGCCGCCACAATTCTTTCTCTTTATTATGGAGGTGATTTTAATCAGTTGATTTTTCACACAACACTTTGGGACACTTTGTGTGGCGCAGGCAGAAGCTGTGCGAGGTAATAATTTAGAGAGTTAAGAGATCGATGGGGGCCTCTCCGAATATGTGAGGATTGATGAAAAATTCCACGAAGAAAGATCATGCACGTAAGGAGATTATAAAATGATCATACGATGGGTGATCGGAAAGTTTGTGGTTGCGATCTTGAGATTTTTTTTTTCTAAGAAAGTGCAGTAAAAGCCAAAATATGATGCATTTTTAAATATTACAGCGACGTTCTGATTTATTGAAATACTATATTGTTTTAATAATACTTTAAAGTGAGTAAAGTTCTACTTTTCTTAAATTCAAATATTCCGTTGACATTTCGAGTTCTCTTAGCCCTTCATCAGGAACTTACATTTTAATTTCTAAAAATAATTCCAAAGATTTAACCCTTTAAGGTTTTTTGGGTCATACGCTGACCCAAACGTGAAACATTTTATTTTTTCAATTATTTATGAATATAATTGTTTTTCCATGTTAGAAATGCATCAAATTCACGCATAAGGGGTCAAAGACAACGTTCTGAGTGAGAAAAGTCCTCTAAAAAAATTCATAGAATAAAAATCGCGATAAAAGAGCACATGTTTCAATGTTTTTATGTTTCACGTTGGACGTTAAAGGGTTAATATTTATATGTAAGTCTACTCTACAAACTTTTTTTTAATCATCAAAATCATAAACTTTTAAACCTCCTTCGAGGTATTATAAGTTTTGAAGCAATACTGATTTGAAGAGTTTCACCATCTACCTCAAATAAGGCTACCAAAGCCATTTACCTGCAGAACTTCTCTAATCCTTTCTTATATGCAGCAGCAGCTTAGAAAGCACGAATAGAGGCGGATTTGTTGGCAATGTCGGCAGTGGAAAAGGATGTCTAATTTATGTCCATGATCACATTAATAACATTTTATAATTATGCGAGTGTCTCTCTCATTCTGCGGGGTATATACAACATATATGTACGTGCCATGGTGTATTGCATTTAATTGGGGATTTATTTATCGAACGCCACAGCTCGTGTCTGCTGAAGAAGCGCGCACTGCCATTGCCATTGAGAAAAGATCAAAAGAGTGGCTCATGGGAATCACAATCAGAGTTGCGATTCTCGTTCTTTATACCGCCACAAGAGACTCGTTCTTGGTCATTCGTTTTTTCGCGCGCGCCGCGTTTACATCCACTTTGAGCGCTTGTTCCCTGGGATGGCTCGTGTCATGAGATTGTGAGTGCCTCCCATAATTATCATCATCAATAGAATTATATAAAATATATGTACGTGTACGTGATTGCGTCCACCAAAGTGATCGCGCGCATTTGCGATTAAAAATTGTAGGTAAGAAAAACGCTTAACACGTCGCCGTGGTCAATTGCAATGGGGAACGTGTCACATGGCTCGCAGATCGGGAGGCGGCTATCCCACGGGGGAGCACGATGTGGTGCAAAAAAGTATTAATCATGCGGACAAGTGGGTCTTACAAGACGTGCCATTTGTTGGGGCGACGAGGAGTGCGCCCATACCAAGGCCCCCCTTGATGCGATCACGAAGCAATGGGGCCACTCCGCGAGCCCTTTTCATCTGTCCCCATCAAGTCAGTCAGTCACCAGACATGAGGTGATGTTTTTTTCTCCCAGATCAACGGTGGTGTAGCTCTGAAAAACCTTGAGAAATAATTTAATCTTCGTGGGATCTTCTTCTGGAGGATTTATTTTTTTCAAATTCAAACATTTTTCAGGAGTTTTAAAAAAATAAATTCAAAATTATAAAAAATAATCAGATTTTGCAAAAAGATGATGAGTTAACAAAATACAAACACTTCTAAGCTCTTGATCTTTCTGCAATTTCTTATACCATTCAGTCAAAATGGCGCGACTTGAAGATGCAAATGCTGCGAGAGCTCCTAACGACCATTTTGCAATACATACAATATATTATTTAATTTCAAATAAATGAACATTGCACAACCTTTCCTCCCAAAAAGCTCTTCACAAGCACACCGCGTACTTGAGAGCTCCGTCAAATATGGTTGAAGAAAATTGTGAAAACATCCATTTCACATGAGATATCGCGATAATTATGGCGTCGGCTCATTAGCAATTCATCGGAGGCGCTAATGATGCGCGCATTTCAAAATGTCGCGCGCGCGCACTCCTTTGGACCCAAAAGAAGATCGATGAGAAAATGATCTTTTGGCTTTTGCTCTATGTGGCACAAAACCCGATCCTCAAGCATAGATGCAATCGTATATGCAATAAAAATTACATTGGCTCAGGCAACATAATGTATTTTATGCTGACTCTCCGTGGGGACGATGATGGTGAATAACCGGTATCGCTGCTGATCACTCCTCGTGCGCGGAAGATTCATTCTTGCTTGGTGGTTGCTCCCTCGTCCCATCCCCATTTTGCAATCAACAATGTGTCAATTACGAAGTCCCCGGAGAATCTCAAATTGCCTCCATATACTGACAGTTGATTGAGCGCACTAAATGTGCACCTCCCCTTCCCTTTGGGTACTCCACCAACCCCTTCCCCCCGCATCATTGCCGGCTGTAACATCAATCCATTTTGATGTCTTCCGTGCCATCAGGAACATTGTTGCACACACTGCTGGGAGTTTTTGCACACAGCTAAATGTGGAAATAATCTCCTGACCTTCCTGTCGCGCACAATCTCCCGCGGGAGGAGCACATTGCAGACTCGCTGGATGACTTCCTATGAGAACATTGCGGCATCATCCATAAATCACAACGAGTCGCAACTTCTTTCTCACAGCGACGCGCAGGAGCCCTCCCTCGATCGATGATGGACAAACAATATTTACGATGCACCTCACCCCCTTGCCAGCGTGATTGATTCATTGTGCGACCCAGGATCATCAAATGGGCACACACCAGGGAAATTATTTCTCCAGCATTCATCTGCATTGTGATCGTGCTGTGAGAGAGATTTTAATGAGCTTCAAACAGCCTACACAATAATACTTTAAAGGAAGAAAAGAAAAAGGGATTGCCATTGATTTTTTTTGTAACACTTTAAAGAATTTTTCCAATGAATCTCTGCATTGAAGTCGTTAAGAATTTAAAATTTATTTGATTTAGAGCCGTGTAGTGAATGCTACTCTGCTCAAAAGTGAAGATATACAAATTAGACCTATATAACTAAGCTTTACTTCATAAGAAAAATAAATGTAAATACTAATTTTTATAACAAAAAATATGGGAAAGTTATAATAGAAAAATTTTTCATTTTAATATTAAAATGATTAAAATGAATAAACTCCTTTTGTTTTAACCCAGGTATAACAAGAATTTTTAAGAAATTTCCACGAATTATGATTTCAGAACTGTCTTAAAAAATTCTTGTTTTGCACAAGAAGTTCTACAAATTCTAGATAAACAAATCCTTTTAGAATTTGAAAAAATAAAACCTTTTTATTCTAAAGTCAAGAAAGAAAATTTGCCGAGTGTACTAAATATTGCCAAATCTGAGTTAATAAATGCTTAATATAAAATTTTTGCATCAGAATCTTGTTCAACAATATTTCTAAATCATTGTGCAGTGAGAAATAATTTTCTAAATCCTCGTATGATCGTTAGAATCCCCTTCAAAAGAATTCCTTAACTGCAGCTCTTCTAAAACATTTAATTTGTATTTAATTTTCTAGAAAGAATTTTTATTGTTTTAAATAATTTTAAATGAACACAGGGCTCTTTCAACAGAGAATCAATCACGTATTTAATAACCTTTCGTATTACTCAAAAATGTGACCAGTTGAATACCCCCTTCGCATTCTGGGCGACATCTCACCACGTCAGGGGGGCCTGAGCACAAAAGATCTGTCGGCGACATCGTCATGGTTATTGTTTCGATCGATTGTCTCGATGGTGGCATGATGTGGCGCCCCATTGGGAGGATTTTGACTGTTTCTGGACAGAATCCCATTGAGGCCCCGTTGCTATATAACAAGAAAAGTCCACTGCGTGTATGTGAAGGAACGAAAAATGAGCGAGATGTCCGACTCAGGGACAAGCGTGCAAAAATGGGTTCGGCTTGAGCAAACAAGAGGACCCATTGAGAATGATTGAGGCGCCATAAATAAAGCTCTTTATGTGCTGAATATCATTCTTCGTTGGATGTTTGAAAAATGACTCGTCTTGTGATCTAATGCCATTTCGGAGTCAAGTGTCTCAAGGCGATCCAGCAATTGCCTCATTCATCTTCGGGATCTCTCCATGGTATATCCCTTTTTTGTTGTTGACTTCTTTCTTTGCTTCTACATACATCCGCGCGACACCTGCCATGATGGGTGCACTTCCACCTCCACACGATGGCGCACCCGGAAAGATTGCACGAGGAGAGTGTGTCACAAATTAATGAGGGGCCATTTGAGATGCATCAATGATCACTTGGTGTGGCCGTGTTAAGTGGCGGCAAGTGGGTCACTCAATGGTAATTGTGAGTGATTGTGATGGTTCAGAGTTCACCATTAACCGCTATATGCTGAAGCTCATAGACTCCATGAACGACGCCGCGATCAGTGGACGATCAATAGTGTTTTCCCGCGAGTTTTTTTTATAGCTTTCAGTACAAGATTCTTAAAGAGACTTTGCACAGCTATAAAAGTGCTTCGTGGAAAAGCAATAATAAATGCAAAATTTGTGCAAAGAAAAGTGGGTTAATCTACAAGTCCCTGGTGCGGTGAACCCACAACTTGCACCAGTCGTACAAGGTACATACAAACAGTTTGCAATGTAAAAGAGAAAGAAAAAAAAAAGAAAACCACATTGGATGTAAGAAATGGAACAATCGATTTTTCTTATCCTCACAAAACATTTTGCAACGGAAGTCTATTGATTTAATTAAGAAAAAAAAAGTATATGTTTGTCTTCAGCAACGGATGTGACGTAAAAGTTACACTCAGTACCGTTTATCGTCGAAAAAAAAAGAGCCAACACTGAAGATCAGTTAAATGAAAGAGATGGTAAAAGCAATACGCAAGAGAGATTCAATGATTTTTAACGATGGAACTTGAGTGAAGTGGAGAAAGATTTCATGGAAAAGACGCGCGATCACATAATTTCACCCAATACATGGCGATCAGTCGCGATGCCAATAAAACAAGCCACTCGGATGACCTTCTGCGATGCCCACAAAACAACTGTCCGCAAGGCACGACTCAGAGTCAAGCTCAAGAGCACCATTTTGGGAAATTATATGTGAATTTTTCCACACTTTACCGATTACTCAATACCGCACGATCGCAAGGAAGACGCGCGCGCGCACACACACCTAAATTGGCAGATCTAGTTCTGCAGCATGATCGCTTGATGTTGGAGACGAGCAATCTTGATGATCTTGAAGTGATCGCACCCAGGCGCGATCTCTCCTCGAGTGATGATCACTGAAGAAGTGGGTTAAGTGGACTCCACACGATCATTCATTGATCTTTTGCATCAATTAGCTTGTCCCATATTTCTCTCATATCCAGCCCCGGGATAGTTCTCACAGAGATCACTGCCACATGAGAATTTTCAACCCCGGAGGGGAAGTGAAGGTTTATTCATCGCAATAGGAGTTGAAGAAGTCAAATTGAAATGCAAAAAAGGGCCAAGGGGTTAATAACTGTGAGAATTATTTAAATTTTCTTTTCAAATTAATTCTTTTGGAGAAAATTCAAAGAAAATTAAGAGAAAATCAAATAAATAGAAATAAGAAAAGAGAGAAAAGGAATTTTACAATCTCTTCCACTTTGGCAATTTTAGCTGGATGCCCCTTGGCATCGCGAGACGATCTCTTATGCTCTTTGCTCGCCTGAAGCCGCACACAAGAGATTTTGCATACAATCTTCATTAGTTTTTAGAGGTGATCGCATTGGTTCACTAACGGATTTCACCGCGCGGCGCATTAATCGGGTTTTGGAGCGTTCTTTCTCCCCATGTCTCTTCTGTGTGTGCAAGACGATGGCCCAAAGACCGCCTTTATCTGACCACAAGAGACGCGCTCTTTATTTTCACCCAAACACCCGACACAATCACCTGAAAGCACATTCATGTTCCCACATCTTCGGCATCGTCAAGTGAGAAAAAAAGAAGCTCCACACACGGAAAAACGGCGACGATAAACGGCCAGAATAAGTCTCCCATTCAACTCAACTTAATCCCGCGCTTTCAGCACAATCAAACACATTTCGCGCAATTTTTTACCCCTTTTACGATTAAGATGTTCGTCGCATCAATAAAGTCGCAAAAATGCTTCTTTTGCTTCGCGCGCATCTTCAAGGTGGAAAGAAAAACTTAGATGTGGGGAGTTTTGTCCATTAATGCGATTGCCGGTGGAATGGAACGAAATCAGTGTTTTATGGTACCAAAAAGACACCAACCTGTCGCACTTTGGTGGCATTAACAGTAAATTACCCACGGAGGATCACTTTGCTGCTATATATGAAATTCGATGTCACCGCCGCGCATCACTTTTCTCACATGCACGACCACACCTGACCCACCGCGAGATATTCTTTCCTACAGCCTCCGGGGTATATGCTGTCTATCGGATGGTGACAACTCTCACACTGCACTCCACCATAATTTATAAATGATGAGATCTTCAGGTTTCACAGCTGAGTGGGAATTTGTGGGAAGATTTCAATGAAATCTTAATCTTTTAACCAAAGTGGAAATGAATACAAGAATTTTGTTTTAAGGTATCGGTTAAGGAATTAAAGAGATTTAACTAAAGGATAAAATAATTCAAATTGCCCCTATTTTTAGCTAAAATTGTGCCACAAACAGAAATGAATGGAGGCGCCTGGTTGTTTAGAATACTTGAGAGTCAAATAAGTGTGAGCAGTGGAGACGCCGGGTTAAACTACATAAATGTTGTTGAATTCTATAAGAAAAAATAAACCAGATTTGCCCATTGTTTACACTCGATAATTTTACATACCTACTTTTTTGACTTTGAGTGCATAAAAATGACTGTGGCGTCCTGCATAGGGGGGCGCCACAAGGGGGCTCTGGTCAACTCCCCTAGTAACCTCAACCCTCGTCCTCACTCTAAGCTACAGAGCACTTCAAACTCGCAGCCATACCCGCACAAGGCTGAGCTCTGACTAACTCTCTACACTCATCAGCACTCTTTGCTATTCTCTCATCTAATTACTCTCTCAGTGCTCTCCTACATTCTCTTGTGGATTATCATATTCTCTCGCCTATTTGAGGGTTTGTAACCTAGGGGCAGAAGCCGTTGCCGAAGGGTGGGCAGCCGTTACAGTTACCGCAATTCTAAAGGTACTCACTCTATGAGCAGGTTAATATTCGCTGGATAGTGAGTCGGGCGCTACATGACATAAAAGGTTTTATTTTTTTGAAAAATCTAATCAATTCAGTTAAAAGAAAAATTTTGGAATTTCTTGCGCCAAATTTCAAGAATTTTCGTTGAGAATTGTCTTCTCTAGACAATTTTGAAATCAGCCTTCCAAAAAGAATAAAAGAGAATTGGAGATTATTCATTTCTATATGAGAAAACCTTTCAATCAATAAAGTAATTGGAATATTCATGCGAATGCATCTTCGATGATCTTTAACTAGATATTCTTATGCATCATACATTAGAACAAAAATTGCAATCATGACGTCATTCTTCACATTTTTGAGAAAAATTTTGCCAAATTTTCCCAACAGATTTCACTTGGAAATGGAAAGTCTCTAGTGATTTTTTTATTTTCTGATTCTCGACAAAATTAAGCATATTCATTCATATCGTTTTTAAGAATGAGCAGTTCTCATAGAGTAGTGAATAAACTCCTTTGGCCCATAAAAATCATTTGAGGCATCACTGTAAAATAAATTCTCTCACTCAAATTTATATCACTCAATTTGTAATAATAAAAAAATCTAAAAAATAAATTCTTCAAAATGTCAATGAATTCCCTCAATGAATACCCCATTTTTGGTTTTATTGTGTGTGCTGCTTTTTTCCTCCTGTAGAGCACAACTTTTTTTTTTCCTTAAACTTTTAGAGATCAACGAAAAACATGAAAATGTGGAATTGTGCGGGATGGAATAGACAATAAATCAATATATAAGATGAATTTAATTGTTCTTCATGGGCGATCGTGAGATGTTGGATGCTTTGCGCAATCCAAAGAGCCAATTTGCTCAATTTGTGAATGGCAATGTAGGAGAGAGAGATCGCGTATGGGGCTGCCATATACACAAAAAAAAGTACCCGTGCTTTGGGTCAACCATACTACAGTTGGAGAGTTGCAAACAAGAAGGTGAAGAACGTAAGAAAAAAAAAGGTTTGGTAGAGAGAAACGATCGCGCGTCCATCGGCG
Organism: Lutzomyia longipalpis; assembly: GCF_024334085.1. Lineage (NCBI taxonomy): Eukaryota > Metazoa > Arthropoda > Insecta > Diptera > Psychodidae > Lutzomyia > Lutzomyia longipalpis. The sequence continues at coordinate 13,279,325 of NC_074708.1, read as the reverse complement.
ACTCACCCAATTTAGCATGGATTTTCTTTATGGTTTACATTGTTGATGGTTTTTTAAACCATTTCAGCTTCTCGCGCGTCAATGCAGCTTCATCGTCTTTTTCCACTATTTGTGGCCTCAACACTCACTGGGTGTAAAACTGTCCGTGCTGAAAATATTCACAAATCCACTGAGAGGAACAAAATTATGTATTACACATAACATCTTATGTCTCTTTGCATAGAGAGGCGTACATTCGTAAATCCGGGAGGGATTTTACACAGCACGAGGGGCCTTCTTAACATGCTTAAAAAAGCAATAATCACAAAAATTAAACACGCGCTCTTTTCGATTTAACTCTCGCCATTTTAGCATTTATTTAAATTATTTTTTTCTCGCAGATCGTAATCGAAAATCTCGCACTGGCCATTTTTTCCATCACCACCACCCATAACTTCTGTGCTTCACCCACTTCACCTTTTAATTTTTTAATAAATCCACCAAAGCCAACAATTGTTTAATTCTGTCTCGTACAAGGATTTCATCATACTATAATTTCTGCGAAAGGCGCACACACCAAGAGAATTAGCCAGAAAGTGAAACAAACATGAAGTGTTGTTGAAGTTTCTTTTAAGAAAAAAAATCGCACCATGGCATTGCACAAAGACATTCTGCGTAGCGACACTAATTTTTTCAGATCATTTTTCGTGATTTTTTCTCCACATTCGAGAGGCCACGCATTACCCAACGGCAGAGATCACCGTCGATCACGACAATCATTTTCTACGAGAGCCTTTTGAACTTTTTTTCCCCATCTCACAATTGCTCAATTTGTCGTGCCGCAGTGAATATTAATTTCGCAACATTGCAGCCATTTCCCATGCGCAAGATGCGAGATTTTATTACTTATTTTTGTCGATGGTGTCTCGCAAAGGGAAATCATTTTCACCTCCGTCCTGATTTTTTTTTTACTCTTCTCTTTGCCTGGAGGCTGATGCGATTTCCTGGAGTTAGATAATGTGCTTTTTCCCTTTCTTTCCTTCATTTCCATTGAATTTATAATGAGAAGGGGATGCAGACTTTGACTGCAATGGTTTTTAGAATGACTTTTGTCCGTTATCTAGCTAATCGAATTCTTTTCTTTTGAATTTCCTGTATTAATTAGACGGTTAAAAAACTCCTTACAAAAAAAAACACTAAAAATAATTAAATAAATATATTTGGTCGCACAAAGAGCTGGGAATAATGTTACGGGGAATTACAACAATTCCCTTCTCCTTAAAGAAAATACAAAAATGACATTATTCATGTATTTTTGATTTTTTTCGTGTGCAATAATATTATTACTTTGAATTTAATCAAATTTTTAGCTTAACATTTCCCTTTAAAAATTCTTTTCGATTTTTGAAATTGAATGCAAAATTAACTTTAAAATATAGGGGTCGATTGTGCTAAAAATCTTTTCTTTCCTTTTCTATTCTTACAATTCGTCAGTTAAAAGATTTTTGGTATTCTATATGGAAAATATTTTAAGATTTCTTTATTCGTTTTTTTTTTTAATTTAAAAGGACATTTTTTTCCAGAGCTCTTTAAACCTTGGAAGATTCGATATTAGTTTTTAATCCGAAACTTTGATCTTACTTTTCTGTCAAAAATAAAATATTTCTGACCGTTTTCTAGATCAGCAATTCCTTTGTTTTTCTTCTATTGAATGTAATACAACAAATAGAACTTTAATTTGTAAGAAAAGAAAAGACTTTGATGGAATCGACTCTAATAAAATTTTAAGTTGCACAATATATTCCTTTTCCAAAAAAAAATTTAATTGTTTTAAATTGAAAAGAAAGCTATCGCTACATAAATCTAAATTTTAATTACAGTTGAGGAGACTGGAGTTAAAGTAACATCATTAGGACACTTTGTAATACATAAAAGTTTTTCTTTTTAATATAAGAGAAAAATATTACAAGAATTATAAGACAGAAGTGTTTAATCTCAAAGAAACTTGGGACATTTCTCTCATTTTCAATGCTCTAAATTGTCCGTCAAATGTTCTAAATTGAATTTTTATTATACATAGAAATTTTATAGAATTTTCAAGACAATAAAGGCCTAACCAAGCAACAGCGTCAAAAGACGCTGTTCGTTGTTTTTTCTCACTTGCTCTTTGTCAAATTGTATTGCGCTGTCACTGTCAAACAAGAAACGCGGTTTCTATGTTATATAACCGCCTTTCTTGTGTGACAGTGACAGCGCGATATAATTTGACAAGGAGCAAGTGAGAAAAAACAACGAACAGCGTCTTTTGACGCTGAAGTATGGTTAAGCTTTAATGGTTCTTATTTAGATAAAATTATGGCTAAGTGTACCTCACAAAATTCTTATGATTTAATGGAATTCTATGCATACGGATATAAAACTTTAATAGCTTTCTCTATTATTTCGTTTTGTTTTAAGCACAATTTCTCGCCATTTGGTCCCATTCTCCCCTATCGAATTTTTTGAAACAATTACAAATAGAATGGGTTTTTATCTACTTTATAATATCTCTCTGTTTTATGGATATTTTCGAAAAGCTCTTTGAAGAGGAAATTCTTAATTTCTCTTTATATTTTATACTTACCTTTCCCATTATGAAGTTCTCAAAAAGCAATCAAATATTCCGTCGAATGAATGCCCTACTCCTATTTGAGTTCAACAGATCTCATTCTTTCTCCTGCCACACTCATACACATCTTCTTTGTACCGGGAATATAGCGTGGAGGTCTTTGGTATAAATAAAATAAAGAAGAAATAGATGAAACGATTTCACCCACAAAAGAAGCACATGGACTCGCGAGTGAGCTCAATTGTGGTGATTCCTATTTCTACAGCCATCACCTTTCACCATGCCAATGGGAAAGAAATTGATCTTTGCTCTCCTTAATTGCACCGCATCTTCATTCGGTCGTGATTTTGTGAGGAGTCACCGGCCGAGGGCACGCAGAAATCATAATCCACAGAGGCTGTGTGATGTACAACAACAAATGCCCGCGGGTAGAGACTTCTTGTGGCCGGGGATTGTAGGAAGAGGATGATGGAGAATAAAAAAAAAACGAGAGAAAAATCGAGCCCAAGATCGCGCAGCGTGGAGCGATAATTTTCTATACAGACAATAAATAGAGGCGTAGTGTTTCGGTTATATAGCATTGCACATATTGTTGGGGTCTCTCTCACATCTTAGGTTGTGTTCTCTTGTACGTCGTCGAGAAGTGGCCATTGAGGAACTTTCCCACGCTAAGACCATGAGTTTGCCCCCTTCGTGCCCCCTTTTGTGAAGCAATTGAAGAATTTTTTCAAATGAAAAAGAAATCTCTTTTCCATCCCAGCGCACTTCACTCCATATTCTCTTCATCTTTCGAAAGCCCTTTCCTCAGATGACGGTGCTTCCTCTTGGCCATCCGGAAAATTACCTTCTCTCCCATTCAAGATCACGCGGTCAGTTTTATATACATACATACATAATACTGTAAGTAATATTGAGAACGGTATTGGAAGCTTAAGAAAGACAGAAGAAAACTTCTTTGTTATTTGCACCTCTTTTTTCACCCAACACGCCACAACTTTAACACAACAATGGACCATTTTTCTCAACTTTATGGCTATGCCCAATGGTCTTTCTGTCTACCTCTGAAAAGGGGCATTTGATAATAAGTGGAGCTAATACGTTGCATTTATCTTCAATGATTTTCCCCCCAAAAAAAACGCGCCAATACCGTTTCTTTCTCAAATTCTCCACATAATCTCTGCACATATAATGAAATTTTTATGCTGAAGAATATAACTGGAAAAAATAGCTTATTGGGTGGCTTTGTACGCATGAAAAAGCATTTCACTCACTTTACCAGTGACTCTGCAGAATTATATTTTCTTTAATGTAAGCAAAACCACCTCAATTTTATTTTCTTTTTTTTTTTCACAAATAAATATGTATAATCTCTCGAGGCAGCAAAATAAACGCCATCATGGAGTGTTTTGCCTGAAAATACCAACAACTCCGTGAAAATGGCACCCGGAGATTGATTTATTAGAAGTGTTCTAGTCAGCTAGTGCAGCAACCACTCTCTAATGCAGTGGCTGTGGTGCTCTTGAAATTCCCCCAACAAAGTTTTCTATACAATGTTGCAAATTCAACCAGTTTCTCCATCCGATAATGCCATTCGCATCGCCAATACATCACATTAAGAGTTGATTTTTTTTTCTTTCTTCTTCTTTTCAATTTCAAAACACACCCCCCACACCTCCGTTTATAGTTATATAGAGAAGATGCTCCATAGGTGCAAGAAGATATTATTATTAAAAGCCTTAAATGAAATGTAGAGTACAGCTCTGTGTGAAAAATAGTAATGCACTTTAATTTTTTTTATTATCTATTCATTAAATTAAGAATTAAAGATTCCATCAAAAATTTTTTTTTGATAAGAAAATTCATTAAATTAATAATTTGATTGAAGAACTTTAATTAATAAAATGAATCTTATAAGTTCTAAACTTATAGAACTAACTTAAGTTCTCTGGAAAACAAGGTTTAATAAAATAAATTTTTATTTAAAAGTTTTAGAAAGGTTAACGTTTTCATTGTAAGAAATTCCTTCTGTTTTATGAAACAGGATAATACGTCATAAAACTACTAAAGTTTTGAAGAGTGTGGTGGATTCTATCAAATTTTCTTTCTTTTCTTGCAGTTTGAGAGTTGTAAGAATTTTGTTATTCATTAAAAAATATTGAAAGATTTTGACAGTTTGTTTCTTCCTTCATTCTTAAAAGACTGCTCCAGAATCATTTTAGAAACTTTCTAAACGATTTTTAGAAAAGTATTTTTTTTTCTTCTAGCACGTAAAAATATGATTTAAAAATATAAATTGTCAAAATCTTATAACTTTTTATTCGTAAAAAAATAAAAGATTTTTTAATTACTTACTTTACTTTACCTGCGCTACAGCTGGTCTCCAGCCTTGGCTTGATCTAGGATGCTCCTCCATCTGTTCCTATCCCGTGCCACTGTCCGCCAATGCGGCACCCCTATTGATTTGGCGTTTTGGTCCACGCGCAGTTTTTTAAGCATAACTTAAGTTTCCCAAGTTAGGTTTTAGTTTTTAAGCTATGCCTAAGTTTTTTTTAGCTAAACCCTGGTTTTTTTTTAGCTAAAGCCTTAATTTTTTTATTGACCTTAATTTTTTAGGCTAGTTCTTAGTGTTTTTAAAGCTAGGCTTAAGATTTTAAAACGAACCTAAGTTTTTTTGGGCGAATCCTAACTTTTTAATCTAGGCCTAAATTTTTTAGGATGGGTCTAAGTTTTTTAAGCTAAACTTACGTTTTTAAAGATAGTAGGCCTATTTCTTTAAGGAAAAGCTTTTGAGATTTTAATTTTTAAGGATAGGTCAAGTATAATCGGAGCTCTATAGGGGAATGTTTTCAATCCCCTATTACTTAAAACTTATAAAACTTTAAATGTAGAAAGTTATGTGAGTTAAAGGAAATTAAACGGGCTTTAACCCTTTAAGGTTTTTTGGGTCATACGTTGACCCAAACGTGAAACATTTTATTTTTTCAATTATTCAATTATTTGTTTTTCTATGTTACAAATTGCATCAAATTCACGCATAAGGGGTCAAAGAAGACGTTCTGAGTGAGAAAAGTCATCTAAAAAAATTCATAGAATAAAAATCGCGATAAAAGAGCGCATGTTTCAATGTTTTTATGTTTCACGTTTTTGTTTTTTTTGTTGTTTTTCTATGTTAAAGGGTTAAAATGGTACCAAATTCTAAGACTATTGCTCTTCATTTTATACGATTTTTTCTCATTCTGCGCGGACCTTTAGAGGTTCGAATTGGGCCACGTGCCCCTAAACATTTATCACTTTTACAAAAGTTGTAAGAGAATGAGCAGACGCATATTTTGATCGTCTTCAAACTGACGAGACATCAGTTCAAGAGATCGTCTGTTAAATCTCAATTCAGCCTAAACCGTTAATCTTAAAACTTGATCTTAAAATAAAAGCCTAAAACAGACCTAAAAACTAAAGCATGTCTCAATAAACTTAGTAGAAGAAACTTACCTTACTTCCTATTCCCATACAAATATCCTGAAAGTTTCAAACACTGTTATAAAGAAAAAGCATTTCACTACAGACTCTGACCTCTGAAATGTTTATTAAATTATTGCACGTTTAACTATTTCGCAGACATCTCTGTAAAACACTAAATAGCACTTGTTGAGAGCAAATTAACCCGTTCGGCTTCTTTCTTTAGCTCTCTTTCCACACATTTGCACGCAAAAATAGCAATTTCTTTCCGGACAACTTCCACTCATTACAGACTCACCAACGTTATTGGTGATAGTTGAGGAGTTTTCCAAACATTCTTCTTGGATTCTTTGTAACTATGAATTAGAAGTTCTTTGGGGCGCCGCATTGTTCTGAATTAAATGCAAAGAAAAAGGGAAAAATTATTAAGAAAAATCTCACATGCTATTCGTGATGGTTGCAACACGTGAGAATCTATACTGCACTTACATTTTCATTGTCTCCCTCATCTCGCTCTGCACTGGGTTATAATTTATGCTGGGCACACAATGGAATCTTGCGGAGGTATCTCGTTGGGGCGAAGGATTGGTGGCCACGGGTGTCGCGGGGAGGGAGGACGGTGGCAAACCACCCCATTGGACTTGTCCAGCGTTGTTGTAGCAAGTGCAGAGAAAAGAGAGCCCAACACAATGCCGCCGAGATAGCTCGCGCGCGCGGATTTTACTTCTTTTTTTTTCTCATTTATATAGGGAGCAAAACGCAAGGAATTTTATGCTCATAGGGTGGGAGGAGGGGAGCTGAATTGGAGGAGAGTATGTAGCATTGGAGGCATTTTATAGAAGAAGAAGAAGAAAAAAAAAGGTTCTGCATCTTAGAACACACGGTATTATTGTTTCAAAGTCACGAACTTCACCATAACGGTATACAAGATGTACATATTTATGGTTAAACATTATTCGTATCTAATACCTAAACAACTATTTATTTTTTGTTTTTTTTTTACTCTCTTTGTAATATCATTACAATAATTTAATTATTTTTCTCTTCTCGTTTTCCCTCCTTTCAATCTTTGTTTCTTTTCTTGCTTCTTTTCCTTTATTTTTTTTCTTTTTCTAAACTTGCGGCATTACTGCCCTTTTTTCTGGCATTCTTTCACCCACCCCTCCCCCGTTGCCCCCCAAACAACCCACGGAAGAAAAAATTCTCTCTGCACATCCCATTTTTTTTTTGTGTGTGTACATTTTTTTTCGTGTGCAAAAAATATTTTGAACAATGACAATACCAAAAAAATAATGTATAGATATAAGAAGAAAAAAATACGATTCAATTAATCGCATTTTATGGTACAATTAATTATTAATTAAAAACTTTTCTCTCTCGCACGCTCTCATTTAAAATGTCTCTATGCATTGATTACAAACAGGAAAGAAAAACTGATAACATGATTCATTTTTTTTTACTCTTTTAAAGTGGCATTTTTTATGTACTTTGCTATTTTGAAATCACAGTTTAATCAATCTCCATTACATTTTACAGCTTAATAACACTTTAAAAACGTTTTTTTTTTACTATCAACTTCATTTTTTTTCTTTAGTTTCAATCATCTAAAAATTTTTACCCTCTCATCAGTTTTTTTTTCTTCTTTAGCTTCACTTTCTATTCACTCTTTTGTCATTCTTAAACATCTAAAGGCATGTAGTGTGTTTTCATCTCATTATTGTTTTTCTTTATCTCCATTTTTTTTTAAAACAATTATTACTGTGTAAATTGGATGTGTGATTCAACGTTCCATTGCTATCAGTATAAAATTAAGTGAGAATTTTTATTCTTTTATCCATTTTTTTTAACTTCTTTCTGCACCCACGACATTCTTGGAAAGATAAAAAATAAACACAGATTTCTTCGAGTTTTTTTTTGGTGCCCTGACTTGGATGACACTGTGCAACGAATTATTTAATTTTTTTATTTTTCTGGATTCAAAATATTCAGCGTTGTTTTATAAGAATTGTCCAATAATGGGGGAGATTCTGATAAAAATCTTTTCTTTTTTAACAACTTAAAACTTAATTGAAAGATTTTGACAGATGATATTTTTAAATCGTTCTATAAGAGACAAATAAAGAATTAGTTTATCCAGAAAACAGTCAGAAAGATCTTTAAAGAGCCTGGAAAAAGGAATTCTCTTTGAGAAACTCGTTTAAAGAAAAAAATAAAATGTCAAAATCTTAAAAGATTTTTCCCAGAATACCAAAAACCTCAAAACTGAGGAATTGTAAGAGAAGAAAAGAAAAGATTTGTATCAGAATTTATCCCAATGATCCACAGACTTTTTTCCATAAAGGAGTTTATTCAATCTTATATGAAAGATGATCCTCTATCGTAGAGCAATATTCACCCATATCATCTTGTAGGGAATCATAAAAAATAGAAGAATCGCGAGAGAAACACCCCAATATCCACTGGGGTCACATAGAAAAATGCAGTGATAGCACAGTCCGGAAATACATAACCTCAATTTTGGAACAGGAAACCCGGAAAACCAGAGATGAAGCAAAAATCATTCAAAACTTCATCCGAGTAGGCAGGAAAGGTTGAGAAGGTTATAAAAGAAGCTCAAGAGGTCCCGATGCCACGCTGGTTGAACACAATGAAGTTCATCCTATTCATTTCAATGTTGTTCCAAAATTGAGGTTATGTTTTCCCGGACTGTTCTATCACTGCACTTTTCTATGTGATCCCAGTGGATATTGGGGAGTTTCTCTCGTGATTCTTCTATTTTTTATGATTCCCTACAAGATGATATGGGTGAAAATTGTTCTGCGATAGAGGATCTCTTTGCACCAAGACTGAATAAACTCCTTTCTGTTTAGTTTTTCCTTTAATAATTATGGAATAATTGAGATTTAATTTTGGATTAATATTGGACAATCCATTGGAATTAGCTTTAGTGGATTTTTTTCTTCAATTTATACAGACACTGCCTAATCCTATTTGGCTTCCAAAAATCCTCACCAAAAGCTTTTACACCCCTGAAGCTTTCGGCATAAGATGCAATTCATTTATGTTTTACAATGGCACTTTGGAAGAAAATTTTCTAATATTTCCCCATAAAGAAACTTATTGATAAAATCATGAATAGAACTGGGAGATATGGTCATTATTCTTATTAATTGACTTTATTTAGCTATTCCAGCACCATTTACAATGATTGTATGAGATTTTTTTTTATCTTATGGAGAAAGAAAATTAATTCAGTTTAATTGAAAAATTTTGAAAGGAGTTTATTCATTTCTGAATAGAAAAAAAACGAAATTGAATAAAACAATTTGGGAAATACCTGATGTTTTAGCATCAAAAAGTAATAAGAAGACTTCAAAGAAACCTTTTTTTCTTTGAGATTATTTTTAAAAATTCGGTAAATCTTTGCCAAGAAATGCAAACAGTGACGTCATTAATATATTTTTATACTTGTTTTTAATCCATAAAGCATTGAAGTAATTTTACAAAAATCACTGGAGGAGAATTATCATAAATGAATTAAAATATTTATTGTAAACTGACTAAGCGTTTAATATACCAGAAAATCCATTTTAAATCCCGAAGAAGACGAAAAATGCTTAAAATGACGTCACTTTTTATATTTTGAGCAAACTTTGCCAACTATTTCCCTGATCTCAGTGGAAAATGAGAAGTTTCTTTGGCCCTTATTATTCTCGCGTTTTTTCAATTGTTTCCATGAGTTTTTTTTCCATACACAAACGAATAAACTCTTTTATTAAAATGTTAATTTAAATGTTTTTTTTCAATCTGAAAGGGAAATGTGCGTTTTAGAATTCCTACAATTAGAATTATGGCTTCAATGTAATTCCTTTACTGACCCCAAATAATTTATTTACTGACCAATGCAAATTACTTATACTGATCATAAAATTCTTAATTATTTTTCAAACAAAAGTAACAATTTTCTGACCAAATTATCTTTAAGCTGATCAATTTGAGCTCTTATACTGATAAAATGTTTTTTTACTGACCAAATGATTACGTTTAACTGAATAGTTTGAGCTGTTATACTGCCAATAGGTATTTTTTTTTACTGATTTATCGATTTATTTTGAAAAGATTAAAGAGATTCTTTACTGATAAAATTAAGTTCTCGATCAAATTGAATTTTATACTGATTGGAAAAATGAATATTTAACTCCCAAACTTAACAAATACTGATTATATTCAATTTCTAGCTGTAATAAGGCTACAAACAACGTATGTTTAATTTATTTAGCGACTCAGCTATACTTCTAAAGCCTAAAAGTCCTTAAAAAATTAAAATTCTTTAAAAAAAATTAATAAGAGCCATTTAATGATTTTTTAATTGAGCATAAGTCAGTGTCTGTATGTTTTCCATTTAAAGCATAACTTTATGAGCTTAAGCATAAAATCCTTTTATAATTTTTAAAGCTAAACCATTGCCAATATTAGGCGAATTTTCTCAAAATCTTCTTATCCGTTACCCGAATTTTTCTGTTGTTAATCAAACGAGAAAAAAACCCTTGAAAAAGTCAAAAAGAATTGCTTTTAGTCTTGATTTTATTGAACTTATTTTACTAGTTAATTATGTTGCAATTTTCAATCAAACCATGGCTTTTTTTGTGAGATCTTTCTAATATCTAAAATGCAAATTCATACTTAAAAAATCCCCATTTTCCCCCCAAGCTAAACATTTCATTTCAAACTTAACCTATCAAGAAAAAAAATCAAATATTAAGAGATTCTACAAGAGAAATTTAATATTAATTTTTTAATTTCAAATTTATCAAATAAACTCCATAAAAAAATTTAATAAAATACCAATTCATGAGAAATAAATGATAAAAAAATATCAGAAAAAAAATTAGTAAAATAATTTAAAAATAACAAGTATTTTTAAATATTTATTTCGATCAAAATACAATATTTAAAAAATATATAATAGCAATAATTTTACAATATAAACTTCCAAAAAAAATGACTTGCACTTAAAATCAAAAATACATTTATAGACTTTTGTTTATATAAAGTTTTTTACTAAACATTACAAATTATTATGGCTTTTTTTTTCTTTGAAATTTTGCAACTTTTTTGCTGATTTATTATTTTTTTTTTTAGAATGAAAAAAACCAGCTAATTTAATAAAACACCGCTGATTATTTGAGCCTCGATGCGTTCTAAAGTTAAATTCGCTGCACAGTGCTAGGTTTTCCCTTCTTCCTTTATCTTCTCTCTCTCTCTCTCTTTATCATTCAGTTTTTTTTGTGTGTGTTTTGTAGGAAATTTAAACTCAAACTTCATCACATTTCATCATCTTCCATTGTCTTAATTTGAGGCCCCTGATTATTCACACCACACACAGAGGAAAAAATATTTAAATTTTTAATTTTAAAAAATACATTGGTTTGGACAATATTTTTGTTTTTTTAATAGTTTTTTTTTTGGATGTTGAGATGATGTTGTCAATAAATTGGTTGTGAATGTAAAATATTTAAAACTACATTAAGTTTAAAGTGTTCGAAAGCAAATAACACAAGCAATTTTGTCTGGTATGGACTACTAGTAACTCACCTTCCATGGTTTTCCCGGTTCAAATTCTGGAATATCTGGCCAGCCGTCAGATGTGTTATTTGGTTCGGAAGACCAAGGCCTGAAAACAATTTTCAAAAAAAAAAACATTAAAAAATTAAAAATTAGTCTTAAAAATCAAAGCAAAGAAAAACTTTAAACAAAAAAAAACAAAACTCACCCTTCGTAGTTCATGGAAAAATTCATTGCGAGATGCGGTGGCTTCGTAGAAGTTCCTGGAGCTCTGGAAAAGTTCGCCATGTCGTTGTCTGAACTAGCACTAGGCGGAAGTTTCCACTGATTGAGTCGACTCTGCACTTGAGAGGTAGGCTGAGCTTGGACAAATGGCAGCTTCGGATTCGGCTGCTGTTGAGATAGAACCTTAATTCATAAAGGCAATCAGAAATGTCTTTTTTTAATCTCTTCATTTTTTAAGAATCAAGAAGATTTTTCTTCTAAAACTAAGTTTTGATGATTTTTGATAAAAGAGAAACGAGAGTTTGACGTTCTCTTTTTAACGGTTTGACACTTCTTTTCCAACGTTTAACGTTCATTCTTGAACGTTTAACAATTCTAGTCTAAGACTTGACGTTTTCTTAAAAAAATTGTTTTTTCACTGACGTTTGACATTTTTTTTTAAGTTTGGCATTTCTTGTATAAGATTTGACGTTTTCTTTAAAAGAAATTGTTTTTTCATTGACGTTTCACATTTTTAGTGTAACATTAAACTTTTTTTTAACCCTTGACATTTCTAGTCTAACATTATACGTTTTTGTTAAATGTTTGACGTTTCCTTTTGTTGAAAAGAGAAAACGTGAAAAAGGAAGAAGGAAAGAAATGTCAAACGCTGAATTTGACATTTAAATGCCAATGTTTGACATTTATTTCTGAACGTTTAAAAATTCTAGTCTAAATTTGACGATTTCTTTCAAATATCTTGTTTTTTTTACTCACGTTTAACGTATTTCTTTTTAGGTTTGACATTTCTAATCTAAGAATTGACGTTTTCTTTAAAAAATTTGTTTCTTTATTGACGTTTGACGTTTCTAGTCTAACATTAAACTTTTTTTTAATCTTTGACATTTCTAGGGTTGGAAATATACTATACTAATTCATTTTGACTGATTTTTAGGAAACATTAAACGTTTTTGTTAACTTTTTGACGTTTCCTTTTACTAAAAAGAGAAAACGTGAAAAAGGAAGAAGGAAAGAAATGTCAAACGCTGAATTTGACATTTAAATTCTAATATTTGACGTTTATTTCTGAACGTTTAACAATTCTAGTCTAAGCTGACATTTGAAGTTTTTTTTTTTTAAGTTTGACATTTCTAGTGTAACATTTGACGTTTTCTTTTAAAAGTTTTGTTTCCTTTATAACATTTGACGTTCCTTTTTCAATTTTTGACATTTCTAGTCGAACATTGGACGATTTCTTTAAAATATTTTGTTTCTTTTCTAACGTTTAAAAATCCCCTTGACAGCTTAGCTCGTCTTAGCTTAGCAATAAAATTCCCCTAAGATTTTCATAAAAAAAAGTAGAGAAAAAGACAATTTTTCATTACCTTGTTCAATGCCAAGTCTGAGAAATTTCCCTGCAGTGTCCCAAGTGGATCGAATTGCTGCTGAGCCCGCTGAAAATCAGTAAGTGGTTGTTGCTTATTGAAGAGTGATGGCTGAGGAGTAATTTGATTCTGAGGTGCTGGAAGGTGCTACAAAGAAACAAACCACAATCAATTAAACAAACTTCCCCGGAAAATACCAAAAAAAAAAGTCATTAGAAAATGATTTTTGTTTGTAAACAAACCTTGATATTATTCAAGAGTTGACTTAGAAGTTGCACAGTATGAGGAGAGAGCGGTTGATTGAGAATCTGTGAATTTAGATAACCCGCCTGGACTGCCATTTCAATTTGCTGCACAAGGGCACGTAGTTGATGTATGGATGGTTCGGTGGTTGGATTAGACGCCTGGAGTTGATTTAAGTTAATGCCACCCCCAGCAGCCCCTTGTGATGATGCCAAAGGATTGTTGGAAGCCTGATTCAGGTACTTCTGAAGATGTAGCAGCTGCGCATTGTCCAAACCACTGCCATTTATTGCAGCAGCACCCCCCTGCGGCTGCTGATGCGGATGAGATGGTGGCGGCGGGAAACGTCCCGATAAGGCACGTCCTGGCTCACAAAAGTCTCCCCCACCGCCGCTGTTGCCAAATTTATTTCGCTGCGACTGCCCAAGGAGCTCAACGGCTTCATCCATATTCATATTTGTCATCTGGAGTGCTGTCTCAATGTCATCAGCCTTGAAGCCCATTGTGCTCATGAGACGGAATTGTTTGCTGCTCCTTATGATCTCCTGCACTTTGCTGGTGCCCCCCATGCGACCACCACCGCCACTTCCAATTGCATACTTATTCATGCCATTGGGGAAGTGTGCCGGTTGTCCATTTGGTGTCCAATTGCGAAAGTCCCCTGGATCGGGCCATACGCCTGCATTGGATGCTTTTCCACTTGTGGCTTTGCCCCAGAGACCACCACTACCGCCCTCTGGTACACCACGATCAGCCCCCATTTGATCCCAAAGGCCATTCTTTGCAATATTCTGCCCCCACGGATTACCACCATCGGGTTTTGCTGCGAAGCGATCGGGGAGATTAGGTGGGGGCTGCATGGGAGCCGCAGCGGCTCCCATACCCGGTGCCAGGCGATTCCTCACACCACTCACATCGGGAATGTCGTGATTCCATGTGGCCGCACCACCGGTGGGCTGAGGTGCCTGCTGGACGGGCTGCGGTGCTTGATGCTGACTCCAGAAGGACGTTGTTGCCGGCTGAGCTGGTGGCAACTGCACAAGGGGATCCTCACCCCAGCCAGATGCCTTCGATGGGTTATCCATTAGATTGAGTCGTCCCGACACACCGCCCCGAATCATTGAATCGGCACGAGTATCATTCCACACACCCCCACTCGGTGCTGCAGCCCCGGGAGTTGTTGGTCCACCACCACCACCACCACCTGTTGCCCAGATATTCCCACCCAAGGCACCACTATCGGGTTCCACGGCAGTCTGTGGTGGCGGCACAACAGCCGCCCCAGGGGCTTTATTAACTGGTGCAATCCCCTCAACTCCAATACCCCACTGGAATTCCCTTGCTGGTGGTGGCATTGTTGGCGTGGTAGACCACACACTGCTGCTACCCTCATCGAGCTCACTATTATCACCCCAGGTCCCGCCAAAATTGGACGATGGCACATGATCCCATGTACCGCGATTGTCATCCGCCGGTTGCTGTGCCACCGTCTGCCCAGCCTTTGTGAGGTTATCGTGCCATAGCTCCGTACCCGTTGGCGCCGCCACACCGCCCGACACCTCGAGAGATTTCGTTGGTGAGAGTGCAACCTCCCACTGAGTCTCCTGATTCACATGATCCTTCCCCCATCCATCATATGCATACAGTGCATCCCTCAGTTGATTTAGTTGATTCTTTGCTGCATTCCCCGGTGTTACGGGTGCTACAGCTGCCTCAGATTCACCCGTTGCCACCTCTTGTTTAACATTCAAATTCAAATTGGGATTCTCACTGATCTGCTGATTTGCTGCTGCCACTGGAAGTGCTTGCTGTGCATCAATCCCATCATTTTTTGGTGGTAAAACCTTCCCACCTGGTGGGGGCCATTCAAATTCCGTCGTGGATGCCTTTACAATGCCCAAATTGAGACGTGACGTCCCCCAAGCACCATCTTCATTGCAATTATCATCCGCCGTCGTTGTTTTCCCATCGCCACCACCACCACCAAGTGTACCCCCGGCGGCATTTTCAACCCCCCATGAGGCACCCTTTGCAGGGCTCCCCCATCCACTCACAGCAGGTGCTGCACCGCTCGACTGCAGGAACTCATCGTACCTAAAGTAACCCTTAACGCTATGACTATGATCTACATTGGCAATTGTTTCGATATCACTCCTTTCCATTTTGTCGTCTTTTCCTGCCATCTTTTTCTTTTCACACTTGTTCCGTCTGTGCGTTAACCATCACCACGTGGAATTTGTTGGAATATCGCAAAAAGATGCCGCGCTGCGTTTGCTTTGCAAAACAAACAAACAACAACAAAAAAAACTCTTCAGCTGCGCTTCTCCCTGCACACCCACACGAAACTTTCGTGACCCTCTCAAGTGCCTTTGCGAAAGTTTCAAAAACGTCGAATTCTGCAAAGGAAATTAATGCAAAAAGAATCCCCATTACTAAATGAAGGAACTTAATTTACGCAATAGGTGGCGCTAGTTGGCCACATGTCCCTCTATTGGCAAATAAAAAAAGAAACCTTCTATGAATGAATTTCCTATTCCTCACACACAATTTCATTCACAAAATCAAGGAAATTCATCTCCACCATCTAATGCAAGAAAATTCAATTAATATCTCTTACACACAGTGCGACACACCTCAGAGTTTTATTCACACGCAGACTTTCGCTTTTTTTTCGCCAATCTCACACATTATTGACTGCCAATTCACCGAAGAATTGCATTCTTTACTACAACGACAGCAAGTTGATCAAATGTACAACCACTGCATGTATGAGAAAACCCTCCTTTAATGCCAAAAGGAGTGCACCCAGAGTGACAAAAAAAATTCCAAAAGTAGAAAGACATGAAACAATTCACTCCTAATGAACACTATTCGCAATATTGATGACTTTTTTCTACGTTTTTGTTGTTGCTTTAAGCAAAAAGGAGGCAAAAGGCCACAAGGGAAGAGCTAAAGAGTTCGGCAGAATGCTTGAAGAAATTAGTTTTGATTTAAATTGATTTTTTTTAAAGAAAAATTTCCGAAAAGGATCTAGAAGACCTATGCTCTAGAAGATCTAGGTTATAACTTTTAATTAAACTTATGAGCTTCGCAAAAATTGACTTTCTAGGCATTAGACAAGTTTAGTAAAAAAAAAATCTTTAAAAAAAATGTGAATTAAGATCTCAACAGATCTATCTCGTTCTAAGTTTTCTAGCATCTCACCAATGACTTTTGAGCTTAAACACATTCAGTTTTAATTAAAAGAAAACTTAAAAAAAAATGAAAAATCAAGATATTAGCAAATAGATCATTGGACCTTATTCAGCGACCAAGAAACCTTTGAAATCTTTCAATTTTGTACTGAAAATTCGAGATTTACAGCGAATTTCAAGGGTTACTTAGTCGCTGAATAAGGCCCATTATCTAAGCTTTCTAGCATCCTAAGATCTAAGCTACCTATGACTTTTAATCAAACTTAAAAGTTTATATATACAATCATTCAGTTTTAATAATAAAAAAAAAATATTTTAAAAGAAATTGAAAAATCTAGATTTTAGCAAATCGATTTTGTTCTAAGTTTTCTAGCATCCTAAGATTAAAGTTACTTATGAATTTTAATTAAACTTAAAAGCTTACAATCATTCAGTTTTAACAAAACAAAATTTTTTAATTGAAAAATCAAGATCTTAACAAATCTATCCTGTTATAAGTTTTCTAGCGCATTAGGATCTATGTTAGAAAATAAAAAAAAATACTTTAGATTTTATCGAATCTATCATATTCTAAGTTTTCTAGCATCTCACCTATGACTTTTAATGAAACTTAAAAGCTTTAAAACATTCAGTTTAAAAACTTTTTTTTAATAAATTGAAAAATCAATATTGTTCTAAGATTTCTAGCATCTATAGATCTAGGCTACCTTTTAATCAAATTTATAATTCCTATTTCTGTTCTATCTTTAAAAGCTTTAAATTATTTTTTTCTTTCTTAACTCATTTGATTTCTTACTAAAATTTGTTCTTAGATTTGAGACTAGAAAAGTTTTCCTAAACCTAATTCAAATTTTAAATAAAATTGGGCTAAATCTAATCAAGGAAAAATTCTAGATCTTCAAAAATACGAAGAACTAATAAACCATAAATTTGAAAACTAAAACATTTGTTTGGATCTTACTGAAGAATGTTCGATTTTGGAAGAAAAATAAAAGAATGAAAAATGCTTAAAGAACTGATGATCATATTTATACAAACTGATCTTTTTTACCCCGATCTCATATTAGAAGTTAGTATTGTTTTTTTGAGAATCCTATCATCAGTTTTAATTAATATAACCCTCAAAAACTTATTTTAAAATTGAAATAAAAGTAAAAACTCTTAATGGACGATCAAATTTCTAAACTTGACCACATAGCCCCATAACTGCGTGATGATCAAAAACTATGTGAAACCTATGTGGAGAGATTTCGCGCCACATTTCAGAGAGTGCAAAATTGCAATTGCATCTCACATGTAGCTAAAAGACGAGATGAAAGAGACACATTTCGATGCAATTGAAACCTCCTCCGTGGTGCAATGTCTCTGCGACATTTATTAAATGTTTCCCACATGTGATTTTATCGTCTGTTGTGAATTTTCACGTGAAAATGCCCACAATTGACAATGTTGCTCTCCATGTTCACGAAGAATACGTACAACACACATACACACCGTGTCATTTGGGGACGATATGTTAAAGAATTCACTCGGTTGTGCGCGCACTCTTCAAACCATACACAAACTATTGCTCTGATCTTATCGACTAACAGCATCTATCCCCAGTCTCATTCTGTCTTTTCCCATTCAATTCTCTTCCCAACAGAGAGTGACATTTGGGAGTTTCATTTCCCCTCGCTCCCCATCAGGAATCCATCAGTGAGATTGCACGCGCGCATACACACCGAGGAAGAATGTCTGTAGAACCAGCAAAGTATCATTCAGCGGCTCTTCCGCCATCTAAGGGTCACTTTCGATCGTCATCACTTGAAAATAACATCTATACACCCATTAAGAGTGCAACAGCCTCATCGTCACCCCTCACATCACTCCAACTACCCTCTTCGCATGGGATGCCCTTCAGTACGGGCACGCTGAAATCACGACGTGAACAGAAACGACTCACGGACATTGTGGCACAGCACCATCGGATGAGCTCTGTTGATGATCTCAATAGTCGAAAGTCACAATTTCGTCTCATTCGAGACATCTTTGAGCAGAATAAAGCTACAAGTGAGACCACCGCACCCCCACAACCCACACACGATCACCACCCACCCGAAAGTACCAACCCCATTCCTGTAAATGGGGGGAATGAAGCCAAACCACCCAAAATTCAATCATGCAGCGGAGTCCTAGAACAGGTGATTTTTAAAGCCTAATTTGCTTAATTTCTTCCTCAATTTATTTAATGTCTTTGCAGGGAAAGCAAGTGATACGACCTATAGCCTTCAAACCAATGCCCTACATTGCTGGTGAGCCTGTAAATCAGAGATTTAGCGACTTGGGCGATCGTTATGGCTCTACACCATCTCTTGGGGCCAATTTGGGGAATAACCTAAAATTCGGCAGTAAGTTTTCTTCTTTTTTTTCACAACGATTGAACCTGAAGAGCCCTAAAGGTTTCATGAGAAATTTCACGACCTTTTGATCCGATTTAATTTAATAGTTATTATCTCTATTGATCCCCCGCTTGTTTCTTGCTCTAACATGAAGGGGGCATTGTGCAACCTGTCTGTGTATATAGTGAGAGTCTGTGGGACTTTCGGAAGATTGCGCTTGCACAAAGATTTGAAAAATATAGTCGCAACCACACAACCCCCTAATCACCTTTCAAGTGACTAATGGTCCCCTCGGTATTTCCAATATCTCTTTGCAGGCACAAGCGACTTGAGGTACAATTGCAGCGTTGGTAATCGTAAATCACTACACTACTACAACCCATACGACAGCCTAGAATCCATATCAAAGTCCCCCGACTCAATTGCAACTAGTCACAGTACATTGTAAGTTATGTGCAGCCAATATGTGCGCCAACACACACATATGGGGGGATGGAAAGTGAAAGTGAGAATTGTGGGAAAATTGACTTGTTTTGTTGTTTCTTTGTACATTGCAGAAAAATAATGCCATATCACCATCACAATCATCACCATCACCATCATCATCAGGACCTATTGGATATGACACCATCACCATCAGACTCGGGTATATCAGAATTGGAAGCAGCACTGCGTGATCGTGACTCGGAACTCGCTTATTTGCGCCAAACAATGGAGCACAATGAAAAAGTAATATTTAAAGTTCATCAGGTATTTCCCATTTTATTTTGTATTATAATATTCTTTCCAAATCTCTTGAGTAATCAAATGTTCATTGAGACACGAGAGACAGAATCTTCTAATAACTTTTTCCCCTTCTAGGATAAGGAGAAACATTGGGAGGATGAAGTGAAACGCCTCAAAATCATTCATGAAAGTCGTTTGCGTGCCAATGCACAGAAAATTCAGAAGCTAGAGCAAATGCTAATGATGCAATCCTTCCAGCTGCGACAGCATAAAAAACGTGCCGCTGAAGATGCTGAACGCCTCAATGGTACAATAAGTGAGGTGAGGGATCAGTGTGAACGGTACAGGAATGAGTTGTGTCACCTTAAGATCACCGAAAAAGACCTAAAGGAGCAAAATAGTGACCTAGCGGAGGAGGTGGAAATACTACGGCGCATGATTGCGGACTTTAAGGCACGCCTCGAGGAGACAGATTGGGCCATTTGTCAGAAGAGTGGTGAAACAGCCCTGCTTAAGTCACAACTTCGCGATGCTCAGGTTTGTCCACATGCACCACCATCAATCACCTTTTTGCACACAAAATAAATTTCATAACTTTCATGAAAATTCTCTCTTTTTTTTTCATCCCACAGAATGACCTCATGGCAAAAGATCAGGAAATTGCTCAACTCCGCATTGAGATTCGCAATCAAAATTGGGAAGACAGGCAAACCCATAAGAATGCACAGGAGACCACAATGGATACAGCTTTGGAAGTTTCACAGCTGAATCGCATAATTATCCTCAAGGATCAAGTTATAATGGCAATGACAAATGAAATTCAGAAATTACGCAAGGAATTATCCGACGTATCCCTACTACAGAGCTACGAAGGCATCCCACCGGGACGCAATACAGTTGGAAGGTATCGCAGAGATATCCTTGATTTCCTCTACACGGAAAATGATTCAAATTCCGGTGAGGAACGCAATAAATGCCCCGAAAAGGACATCACAAAATGCCTGAGTAAGATGGAGGAGAGTAAAAGAAATACCCTGCAGGACTACCCATTCCTAGCAAAGGTGGAAAATAATCCAGACAAGAAGAAAACACCAACGATAGATGAAATGAAGACAATCTTCCTCAATAACCAGATCTACCCGTACGACTGTAAGGATAGTGTCAGTAACCTATTCAACATGACCCTCAATCTCCTACAACCCGCACCAACGACTAAAATGGACCAAGAAGACGAAGCAAGTGAAACGGAGAGTAGTAAATGTGATAAGTCACAGGCTTCGTCACCAACCACAACAGCAGACAGTACAGATGATCAAGTGAAGCACCTACAGACGGAACTTGAAGAAGCAAAGGCCAGTTTTGACCAAGAGAAGCTCAAATGGGCAGAAGAGAAGGAGAAAGTTCTCTTCTACCAGCGACAACTACAACTAAGCTACATGCAAATGATAAAACGTACACAAATGCTAGAAGAGAAGCTCGAAGCGAAAGGAATCTCTGGGGAGGGTAGTGAAAAAACATCACCATCTTAGGGGTTATCTTAATACAAAAAAAAAAAGATAGTTAATTTTATCCCTAATAGACCTAGGAATTTCTTACAAGCTAACACAGCCTAGGAAATTGGTCTTTAAGCACTTCATAAAAAATATTATCTCTGTTTTGAAGTTTGAGTTCCTATTCAAAAAATGAATAATGAACGAGTTTCTAGCTTCTAGAGCTTATAGACTAGAAATTATAGCTTATAGAGTTGCTAGAATTGAAATTCTAGCTTCTAGTGTTTCTGGACTAGAAATTCTAGCTTCTGTAGGTTCTAGACTATAAATTCTAGCTTCTAGACTAGATACTCCGGATTCTAGAGCTTCTAGACTAGAAATTTTAGCTTCTAGAGGTTCTAGAATAGAAATTTTAGCTTCTAGAGGTTCTAGAATAGAAATTTTAGTTTCTAGAGGTTCTAGAATAGAAATTCTAGCCTCTAGAGGTTCTAGTATAGAAATACTAACTTCTGGAGCTTCTAGACTAGAAATTATAGCTATAGACTATATATTTCAGCTTCTAGAACTTCTAGCCTACAAAATCTTGCTTCTAGAGCAGAAAATTATTAAAAATCAGAAAATTGAAAAAACAAACAAAAAAAATCTCTATTTCTAGGCTGTCTTAGCTTATTACGCACAAACCTATAGATCTAGGTCCTAGCAATCAATCACTTTCCACGCAACAATCATTTTGCATGTAGAATTAATAAAGCAATGCACTATTTTTTGTATACAAAATCTCAAACTTTTGACCACTGAAGCCTTACGAAATTGCATTAGATAATTAAAATTTTGATTTTAATTCTCATTAGGAATTAAAGAAAAATATTTAATTTCAATTTGTGAAAAAATCTTAATTTCTTCATAATGTATTTTGCTTTTCGACACAGCATTGTGGATTTTAGATGCACGAGTAAGAATTAAATAAAAAAAAACAACATTGGCTCTCAGCCAGACATTTCTCCTATTTATTGCTCCTGTATATAAAAATAATTTTAGTGAATAAATTTAGATGCATTCCACTGAAACGATTTCTTTTTTTTTCCTCTTCTAATCCTCCAAAAAGTGTCTAAAATGATGCCCTAGTGCGTCCAACTACTTCATTTTTGGGAAAATAACGATTGTAGAGGAAATCTTCGAATGATTCTTGTTTATTCATTTGCCTAAGGTTGGTGGGATTAATCATCTGTGGACCTTGGAATGACTCTTGAACTCTAAATGGGGTCATAAGCGTGCGTGGGGTACGAATTTTCACCCTAAGCAACTCTTTGAGGCGCCTGCTGTAGGCTGTGGAATCCTTGGGAATCCTTCTTGAACTCTTTGGACGTCCCATGTTCCTCTTCTTCATCTGAACATCCGGAAGAACCTTTCTAATTTCACCTTGCACTAGTTTAAGGTGCCCCTGCCTATTGGCTTTCAAAAGTGCCGAATCAAATGCAAAAAATGGCACACTTTCCATCAAATTTTGCCTTGAACTTGACTCTGAGGCAATCTTGAGTAACGATTGCGACGTCTTCATGGATAAATTTCTCGTTTTTCCCACAAATGCAAGTGATTCCGAATAACTCGGTGAGACTTGCTAAAAAAAAAAACGAGAAGGCGTGAGAAGATGTTAAAAGAAACACAATCACGCCATTTCTCTACCAGCTTTACCTTCATTTTCTCTACAATTTTGGGTCCATTCCTAAGGGCCATTTTTTCAAGAAACTATCTTTAAAAAAATACGACGAATAATCCAAAAATAATTTGAAAAATAAAAACTCTCAAATTAGTATTTTATTCGTCAAAACTACCGTGATTTTGAAGCAAAAAATTGTCAAGTAATTTTCCCACGAAAATATTATTTTGTTCTCCACCTTTTTTTAATGAGAGACTCTCATTGAGTGTTACGAGGGCTCAATCTTATTCTTGCCAAGAAGGTAAGTGAACTCTTGTTGTCTTTTCATTCAGCAAATTTTATATAATTTTCATTTCAACTTATTGTATAATTCATAACACGCGGTGGTTTCCATTGCAAAGTGGCTTTTTATTTTACTTCTTTATAATTATGAATCGGTCGGAAATGATATATCTTTTCGCTGAACAAATGTGATCACGCACTTTAATTTTATTTCTTTGAAAATAATGCATAATTCTGTGAACTATATTTTATAACTCAAAAAATTCAAGAGTAATTTCTTTTAATTATTATTAGGTTGAATCATTAAAGAGTTGGAAGACTTGGTTAAGTATACAGGTAAATACAGACACTAACTAGAGTCAGATAAAGGAAACCAAATGGACTTGGATAAAACATCTATTAAAGAATTAAAAAAAGACTTTGCCTAAAATTTATATTCCAAAAAGATTTAAAAAAAAAACAATTTTAAAATTATTTTTCATTTACAATTTACAAAAAAATAAAATTAAAGAATAGTACCTAACTTCTTTTAATCAATAAGCATTTATATTTTAACCCTTTCATGTCCATTAGATCATACGTTGACCTAAACGTGAAATATTGGATTTTCTTATATTTGAATTATTTTAATTTTTTTTTCTAAATTGGAAATATCGGACATATTGGACATTCAATATAAAAAAAATATTATAAGAATAAAAAATAATAATATAAGAAAATCGACTAAGCTCAAGAACTGTGAAGTTTAACTAAACCACATTAACAATTGATGCATTCAAATAAGCAGTTTTTTGACAACTTCTACAATTCTAACGTCTGACATTTATTTTGAAAAATAAACAATAAATAAAAAAAATAAAATAAATAATAGGGGAACGTGGCCCAATTCGGACCACCGCCCAATTGCGACCGCCCCTTTTTCTCGTAAATGACGAAATATTATAAAATTAGTTTCAGTACATTATGAAGATATTATAGTAAGGTAATGTTAGCGCCTAAAATAAATTAATTTGGTACACAACAGGGCAAATTAAAAATCAAAATTCATTTTCAGCACTTGGCCAACATTTTCTGATTTTAGAAACTAAGTTGATATGAGTTTTTTTCTCACTATTATGTCTCAAATTATGCCGCGTTTCTGTAGCTGAGAGGGTCTAGTTTATTACTTGATTTACAATTTTTTTAAAAGATTTTAGGCATTTTAAGTAATTAAGTGAAAATGTAATACATGCAGAATGGTCTAATTGCGACCCCCAAAATGTTTCAATTCGGACCGTCTATTTCCACCATTCACCACGGTAAAGCAGTCGCGCATGCGTGTAGTGGTGTGGAAGTGTCTCTCTCACACAGACCGCGCTGTGTTTTGATTTCGGGAAAATCAATATTTTTTCACGTTTTTTGAAAGTTTTTTCGCAGTGAAAATGTTCCTAAAGCCAAAGGGGAGTGCAGTTAGTGTAATTTACGCATTCCTCAGAAGAATTTTCGTGGATTTTCTGCGAATTACGTCAGTGAGTGCGCAATTGTCGGTGTGTGTGAAAGTGTGTGTATTCACCTCAAGGGCGAAATGTCAAAACAAATGTGGGGAAAAATGAAAATAAATTCTTGATTTTCCGGCTTTTCCGGGTAATTCATGGTGTTTTTCCTATTTATAGTAGTGATAAAAGTGATCTACTAGTGAAAAACCCACAAATTACGGCAAAAACAGGGGGTCGCAATTGGAACACTCGGGGGGTCGCAATTAGAACACCGTGGTGAAAAAGTGCAATTTTAGCAACTTTTTTTAATTCCATTATTACTCAGAACAGGTAAGAGTTAGAAGGTTTGCATCTATAGAACAAAGTTAGCCTATTAAATGACCTTTCCAATGGTACCAAACTTGGAAAGATTTAATTCATTTTAATATGACTTTTTTCAATCCTTCTGAAACAGAATTTAGGGGGTCCGAATTGGGCCACGTTCCCCTACATTTATTTTCTATCATTTTTTTCCTATTTTTTTTCTTACGTTACGTTAGACGTCCTTTTATATCATTTAAAATTTCTTTTGTAAGCTCTAACTAACTAACTTTACATTTAACGATTCTTTTCTATAGATTGATGTTTATTATAAAGTTAGATATCTTTATAGCTCTTCATAATCCTTGATTTTTTATTGTATCTTAATGATTTGTAACCGTAAAATATTTCCTTACTCTGCCTGAACTTTTAGAGCGCTTATAAGCCCAAACGTTTTACGTTTGAAGAATATTAAAGAGAAAGAAAAAAAGAATTTGAAAAAAAACCTCTAAAATGTCAAAATTACCGAAATGACATGAAAGGGTTAAAATTTTGCACCAACTTAATATCAATTAATTCAATTAATTTTTGTATTTATTATTTCCGAATTATTGTAGTTTATGTTGCTATAAAATTATTACTCAATGTAGTCCTAATTTTTTCCAGACCCTAGTCTCATGGCTAATGGGTGGAGGGAATGTGCGAGCTAAATGTCCTAGGCTATGCGGGTATGTGTTAGCAACCTTCGTATGCACGCTCCGGTATGAGTCAGTCTCTCTCTGAGTTTCGTCGGGAGCGCATGTGGGGCATTTAGTTAGCCGTGCCCTACCGCTCAAATAGAATTTCTAGGTAGCCCAACTTAATTGGACTACATAATCAGAAGTGGGATGAAGATCCCTAAAGAATCGCAGAAGTGAAACTGCGAGAAGTGAAAGTGAAAAGTGAGAAATTGTGAAAAAAAGTGTGGAAAAGCTGCGCAATCGACGGAGCGACAAGATGGCGGACGGCAAAATTCTCGGAAAGAGAATTTCTTCCTCATCTGGCAGCGAGATTTGCGGCAAGAGGCAACCATCAAGGGCCCCAAAAAGGGAAACTGTGAGTAGAAACGGGGGGTGTTCTGCCCCCGGGGCACGCGGATGAGACCATCGCCGAAGAAAAAGTGGCGGATGGGGTGCCCGTTGGTAAGAGTGAAAAATAAAAAGAAAAAAAGAGATGAAAAACATAAATACATGCGAATTTTTCTTTGTGTTAAATTTTTGTCGTACATGTTGCAACATGATTTTCATAATTCTGTGTGAATGTGTGTGTGTGTGAGAGCTCTCAAACGTCTCAAATTGTCCCAAATTCAGTCCTGTCCCGAAATTCTCCGAAGTTTTCTCTGTCGTCGTGAAGAGAATTTTCGAGAATATTTTCGAAGGAATTTGACAAGTATCGTGTTGTTTTGGCGGAAATTTCGTGTACGGGGAAATTGTCAAGAAAAAGGCTTTGGTCAGCTGCTGAAAAGCAAACAAATTGTGTTAAGTGAATGGGAAAAGTGTTCATTAACCCAAGAAAAGCACAAATCTGGTGAGAATTTAGGTTTTTCTCAGTGTTGGGGGGTAAATGGCAACAGGAGAGGAGACGTTCCGTGAAGAAGAGGACAGTGGATACAATCCAGGAAACGAAAGTACCGTAAGTTCAAGGGGTTTATCAATCGGAAAATGGGGTGATCAAGTGCAAAAGGAAAAGAAGTGCCAATAAATGTTGAGGAAATTTACAAGGACGGGCGACATTGATTTTTTTGCACAGGATCGTAGAATTTCCCGTTGATTGACCTTCAGTCATAAATGGTGCACATTTTGGTCAGTGTATTGAAGTTAAATTGTTATGATTCACAGGTAACAATGACAACTCCTACCGCGTACCGTCCGTGGCTCACAGCGGTCGAAATGGAGGCACTCATTCCGGCCTTTGATCCTGGGCAGAAGAACGGGTTGCTCGCGGTAGAATGGCTACGAAAGGTGGATGATGCAAGAATGCTCTTCGATATGGATGCTCAACAGTCGTTGGTAGCTGCCGTATTTCGGCTTAAAGGTGCTGCGAAGGACTGGTACGAGGGAAATCAAGGAGCTATCAGATCATACGCGGAATTTAAGAACGAACTTCTTTTGAATTTTCCGGAGAAACTCTCGAGCGTCCAAATTCACCATGAACTGAGGATGAGAAAGCGAAAGAAAGAGGAATCAGTGGAGGAGTATTTTCACTCGGTGGTGAAGCAGGCCCGGAGGATTAACCTGCGGGATGACGATATTCGGGAATACCTCATCGAAGGAATTCCAAATGTGATGGTTAAAGGACTGTTGTTGTCTGCTCCGGCTGGAAATCTTCCAGACTTTCTTAGCTATATGAAAAAGGTGGATAAAATTGTGACAAAGGATCGTGAGGAATCGAGTCCCTCAAGCAGCAAGAGCTCATCGGAGGATGGAAAGTGTCATCCGGACAAGATGGTGAACAAAAAGAAAGAGACAGAAGATAGCTCTAGTGAGGCATCCCAAGAGGAAGAGACACACGAAGTGAACGTGGCAAAGGACAAGGAAGAAGGGGAGACAACAACTGGAGCACAGAAGAGTGGAAAACGCCGATGTTTTGCGTGCGGTTCGGAGGATCATTTAGTGAAGCAGTGTCCCCGTAAGGAGTAATGTGATTATGAAGTTAACCATTGACCATAGTGAGGTCTCGTGAAGGTTGTATGTCCAAGTAGGGGGAGAAATTTTGATGTAGATGATCTTAAGAACGCACTGATGATGAAAATTAATGAAATCTCTTAAAGAAAATTCCATGTGAATCAGGGGGAGTTGATTGTGGTCACTGCCCGAAGGAAGAAAAGGAAGATGTTGTGGAAACTTTTTGAAATAAAGTACTTGAAGTATTGACATCTTCTGAGCTCGATGGGTCGTGTCATTAGACTTTAGGTCTGTGGTTGTGTGTCCCCTTGTGTTATCTCATGAAGGCCCTGAATTAAAGAATCGAAATGAATTAAAATTCTCGTGGGGTTGGCTCTTGTGAGGGGGGTGTCGCTATCTTGGCACAAGCATTTTCCTTGGGAAGGTACTTGGAGTCACAGTAGCGGGGAATTATTCTTCTAATCGAGCTTGCTGCGTTGGTGGTGGGTTGGATAAAAGAAGATAATTCCGTGTTCAATGGCATTTACGGTGGATGTCGTTGGTGCTGGCAATTATGCCGTGTTTTCCACATAATTGTGGGAAAGGTCCTGTGTCATACCATCCGTGGGTGGAGATTCACTGACCTTAGATCAGTAAATCTGATCATTTGGCAATCTTGCCGTGTCGACCGCGCTGTGGTACGGTCGGGTCGATTTATTCGACTGTGGATCAGTCAATCTGGTCGTGTAAGGACAGCCGAGCTGATGTGGGGAAAGAACGGATTACGGGTGAGGTGGCGTGTTCCAAAACTGTGGACTCACTACGCTCATCGGTGACAAGGGACGTCACCACATCAGTATGGCCGAATGTAGTCCTAATTTTTTCCAGACCCTAGTCTCATGGCTAATGGGTGGAGGGAATGTGCGAGCTAAATGTCCTAGGCTATGCGGGTATGTGTTAGCAACCTTCGTATGCACGCTCCGGTATGAGTCAGTCTCTCTCTGAGTTTCGTCGGGAGCGCATGTGGGGCATTTAGTTAGCCGTGCCCTACCGCTCAAATAGAATTTCTAGGTAGCCCAACTTAATTGGACTACATCAATGTTATCCAAATCATTTTATAAGATTTTTCTCTCATTAAACAATAGCCAACAGTCAAAAAAATAAGTCAGTAGGTGGCTTTACTTTCTTCCCATTAAATATTGATCAAATAGAGAGCACAAATTACCCACATTCCTCTACAATAAACTCAATTTTCAATCCAGCAACTTTTCTACATCAATATTCTACATTTTATACGTGTTCCGTATAGTCAAACCGAGTGGTGATAATTAAAATATTGCCTTCTGGACAATTTCATCTACATCTTGGCGCAATCGTTATTTGAAAAATTCATTTTAAATTGATTGATCAGCATTAAAAATTGATTTGTTGCGCCACACTTTCCCTCGTTTTTTTTTCTTTAAGCTCAAAACTCTCTTTTTCCCGGACATTTAGCTGAGTCACATTGCAACCTCAATGGGTATTGTTAACCCCACATAAAATGCAGTTTAAAGAATAAGCATAACAAAGGAAGAAATTGCAGATACAAGGAGTTTTCAATGTATAAGGTGGAAAAGTCTTTTAACTTTTTTGTTATTGCTCAGCATGGTAAACCAGTCTTCAGCTGTTCATCAACACCACACTTATAACTTCTTTATGGGGGGCCTGTGTACAACAAAACCCAAAATTCAATGAGTAGGAAACGAACAGTCAAAGAGGGGACATCCATCAGAGTGGGGCTTTCTCTCTCTGCGTTATCAGCCGGCGCAGAGTGAAATTTTCAACGCGAAAACTTTCATTTTAGTGTAAACAGGAAAGTGAATCGGGTGCCTTCGTAGGTGCCATTGTGACGTTCTCTCGTGAAAAAACGGAAGAAGACATAATAAAAGAAAAATTTCGAAATCATTTTTCGCTTTTCCCCATTTTTCCCTATTCTACAATACAACCAACCACCACATGCTTGCCAGAAAAACATTTGAAAATTCAACTACAGATAGCAGCATTACATAATACGGTCTCCTTATCACTCTCACGGTGTCCCAAAGTGATTATATTTCCCTCATATATCGTGCAATTGTGTGTGCGCTAGTCGACACCCGACTACGTGTAATTTTTCGGTGTTTCAACTGTGAATTATATTTTTCCCCATACACTACCCATCAATATATAGCACAGAGAGCACGTTTTGTCACACAAAGTTTTGCAAAATAAAATAGAAGAAAAAAATTCAACACACTTTCCGGCATAGAGAGAAAGAGAAAATGGCGATTTTTGATTATTTTGGAGTTTTGTGCATCATCATTGTTATCCTACAGCTACTCCGGATTGTCCTCCCGTGGATTTATGAGAACTTCCTGGGACCATGTGTACTTGGGTGTCGTATTAAATTGAGTGCAATGGGTGAATGGGCGGGTAAGTGTTAAAGTGTGTGCAGTCTGTGTGTTTAAAGGTCATTATCAGGCCACTCCGGTTCCCCCCGCGTGTAACCTTCCCGGGAATTTTTCTCCCAAAAACTCACTGAATTTTCCAACAAATACCCCTAAATCTAAAAAATTTCCTTCTCAACATTTTCATAATTTTTCCCCCTTTACCTTCTAAACATTTGATGAAGAGAAGTTAACCTCCGCGTGAGCCCCACAATTATGTGTGTGTGAAGACCTTTTGCCACCTTTCTCCCGCAGGTCTTTTTTTTTCAAGTTATTTTTCCTCTCTATCCACACAACACTTTGGGGCAAAATTTACAAATTAATTAACACACCAAAAAGGAACCCAACAATGAGTTGATTTTATGCTAATACCACTCTTCTTGTTCAACATTTTTCACCACCATAACTTTTCCAACAAATAACAAAAAAAATACCCGGCAGTGCGGAATCCTCCTTTTCATTCCACCAATCACACAAACACCACCTCAATCGATATTTTCAATGTGAAATACTTTTTTTCCGTTCACAAATCCGCGAGAATGAAGAACTTTTATTTTTTTTTCCTTTAAAAAAAATGGTTGACACCTGATAAAAATGCCTCGAAGTTGTGAATAAAATGCCGCGAGAATGAGAGAAGATTCAAGCAGACTATACCACTACACATTATCAAGAAAAAAAAGAAATTCTAATCTGTAGAGAGCCTATCTTTTTTTTTCGGGGAGGTATATATAACCTGCGCGCCCATTTTGTCTCTCTTTCCCCACAAATACGATCAACATACAATGTACATGTTTTGTGATAAGAAAATCAGCAGCAAAATGCGATAAAAAAGCCCCTGAGAGTTTGATCATACACTAAATACAGACGATTAGCTTTGCACCTAAAGGGGCAAACAAATGAACAAATTTCATGTTTTTTTTTTTGATAAAGTAAAAATATCTTTAAAAGAAATCGTTAATTGCTTTAATCAAGTAAATTATAAAATAAATACTTTAGATAAAATTGAAATAAATTAATATTTTAATGAATTTTAATATTCCAAAAAAAATTTAGAGTTTCTTTGATAAATATTTCGACGTGTCCGAAGATTATGAACCATATTCCTATCTTTTAGGAGTAAGGTTCATAATCTTCAGGAGCGTCGATTTGATCCCTAAAAAATATATTGTAACCGCAGAATTTAAAAAAAAACATATTTAGCAAAAGAATTCGCAAATTTAAATTGAAAAGGGTCAAAAATTGAACAAAGTAAATTTTTAAAAAATTAGACAATAAAAAAAAACAAAAATATCTCGCTGAATGTAATAAAATAAATTTATAAATAAATTGAAAATTCAATTGCAAAATCTTTTAAAAAATCTAAAAAATCGCAGCTTTAAATAGAAAATTACCATGCTAAAAGCATTTAAGGATAAATATTCTAAAATAAATTGAAATGTTCAGTAAAAATTCACTGAAACTTATCACAATAATAAAATGCAACAGAATGCAATAAATTGTTTAAAAAACAGTTATTTAAATCTAGCAAAAGAGACAAAAAATACAATAGTGACGTCAGTTTTTCCATTTTTTTGGGCAAATCTGCCGGGTATTTTTTCATTTGTTCTCAGTAGAAAATGATATATCTTTGGCACATTATCTATTCATTTTTTTCTACAATTTATGCTAATTCCGACTATTTTCTTAAATAAGGGACTTTCCCATTGAAAAACGAATAAACTCCTTCCGGAATTTAATACTTATTTTCACTCAAAATGAAATAAATTTTAATAGAATATTTTCTTTCAATCCCACTATTCATCTATAATGCTTTATTAATAATTAATGCAATTTATTGCATAACATTCATTCTCCCCATTTGTTTTCCCCCTTTATTGTCCATGAATAAAATTCATAGAAAATCCCAAAAGATTTTTGCAACACTTCTCTCATCAATCTACGAACCAAACCCCTCATAGTTGCACAGTCAGCTGGACAAAGCCCAAAAGACAATTTAAAAAAAAACCACGATTGACCTTTATTGAGCCACACTGCCCCCTCCACTTTATCGCGAAAGAAATGCAATTTCTCTTTCAGAATTGATTGAGCACCGTGCGTGAATATTAAATAAATCTTCTCTTTTCATATACACAACCACACCGTACTATATTTTACATTGAAAAAAAAATATTCATTTGCGGACTTGAAAAACAACAAAAAGTGGTGACCGGTGCGACGGAGGGCATCGGAAAGGCATACGCCAATGAGGTAAGTTGCACGGGTTTACTTTTTTTTTTCATTTCAACATAATTTACAAGAAGTGCAAAGCCCCGTCGTGAACTTGAAATAATTAACTAAAGTGAGGAGAAAGTACAAGAAATTCTTCATCTTTTTGCTTCTTGTGGAATAAAATTGGTGGTATTGGTGGAATTTTTGTGCGGCGTTTCGCGTGAGAGCGCCAAAAAAAAACTTCTTAGTTTTAATGGAGTTTAAAAAAAGATTACGGATTGAAAAAGAGAAATTTGAAACCTCTCTATGCCCCAAACTCATCACATTGTATCACATTTCTGCTGAAAATAAGCAATAATAGTCTGTTTGGCAAGTTAATTGACTCGCTAAGGAGATTCTGGAGTTTTTATTTTGCCATCAACCACCCGAAAAAGATGTTGAAGGTGTCAAAATTTGAGAAAACCAGTCAGTGGCATAAGAAAAAAAAATGGAATTTTCGCAAAAATCTTCGTCTGAAATTATTTTATTAATTTATTATTTGGTAGACGATGGAATGACACAGAAAAAAAAACAGCCGAAACACCTTATTATAGGTTTGATTGATGATCTCATATCGATTTTTAGCATTAATCTAGCACAAAAAAGTTCTGCCAGATATATCAAACAAGTTTATCTATATATCTCCCTCAATGAATTACGTTCACTTTAAGCTTTTTTTCTCTCCCTCTCTCAACATAGGTAATTTTATTTTGTTTTATAATAAAAAAAAAGTTGTTTTGCTTGTCCAGAGGTCTTTCCCTTCCGGGATAAAAGGAATAAAAAATATGTATTCCATTTAAAAGCATAATCCATTAGTTTAATGACGTTTGAATTTCATTCTTTTTTTTTCAATAATTTTTTGCACAGAAAAGAGCGTCAGAAGATTTATGATAAAAAATAGGTAGCTCAATTTATAGGTTAATTAACAATCAATTTGTTTAATAAAATTAGTACTAACATATATTTCACTGACGTCATGCAATAACTCTTAATTATAAACTTTTTTATTGCAGCAATTGAAAAACATTTTAAGTAATTTGTTTAGATTTACGTATTCAAGAAATTTATTTTTAAAAAATGTCATTGTTAAAACAATAAATTTAGTCAGACAGTGATAAAGTTATTAAGGCACTTGCTTCTTGTATATTGACGCTTAAGCCACGAGTTCAAATCTCGCAAGTTTTTTTTTTCTTTTCTCAAATAATAAAACTTTTTAAAGCATTTCTTTAAGAAACAATAAAATAAAGAAAACAATAAAAATTAAATGATAAAAAATTAAAAAAAGAAACTAAATAATAAACCTTGAGAATGAGTGATTCGAACACAAGACAGACGTATTGTAAAACTAATGCGTTAGCGATTGTGCTGACTACTATGTCTTTGAGAAGACAGAATGAGTAAATATGTTTATTGTTTTTACCCCTTCAACTCTTTTTCATGGAATTGTGAAATTTTTAAAGCAAAAATTCAAAGAAAGGCTTAAAGAATCTTTTAATTCTATTAGATAAATCGGTATTCTGGGTCACATTCAGCGTAAAAAATCTATTATTTTTAAGATTAAATGTCATCTTGGTATTCAGCATAAAAACTGATTAGCTAGAATTTTATAAAAGTTTAAAAAAAATCAAAATTGGCCTTCAGAATAAAAGTTTTTACCAATCTTCGTTTTTTTTTATTATGAAAATTCCCCATTTGGAAGGCTTTTTTTGATCGTTTTTTATAGCATTTTTATAATGACTGATCATCCTAATCATATTTAAAAATCATAAATCTTGCAGAAATTCATCTCATGATTTATCAAAGCGATCAAAGCGAAATCTTTTTTCTCTTTGGCTTAACCTCTTAACGACCCATAGCTCGATTTTAACAATGCCCAATTATGGCTAATTAATTTTTTATTTTTTGAGTCAAAATCAATGCAGGACGATGTCTGTATGAGCCCTAGATATTTTTAAAACACAAAAGGACATCACCCAAGGACTCACAGGATCAGAAAGAACAAAAACCAAAAATTTAAAAAATCGAAGTTTTGGAGAAAAATGTCTCTTATTTAAGCTTAAAGAAACCTTTAAAAATTATGTTCACGTCATTCCACCCGCTGTATTCCTTACGGTCCTTAAGGTGTTAAGAAAAAAGCAATTGAAAAATTTTCTTTTATTTAAAAAAATCGTTATTTTGCATATAATTTTTTTTTTCAATCGAAAACTCTTTTAATGCTCTTTATGATAAATATTTATAAAACAAAAATAGAAGATTTGTTACGCTGAATCTTGACCTCAGTATAAAAATTTAGAAAATAAACAAAAACTAGTCACGAGATCTAAACTCCGTACGGTGAAGAATACATTAAGTAATTTATTTTAAATGTTAGACAAATAAATCACCCTTTGGTAAGAAAAAAGATGATTTAGTAAAAAGTAAAATACCTATTATAACAAATTAGATCTCGTTTACTTGCCGTCTTTACGATAAAACCCCATTTTTTTCAATCACATATTTCAGAATGAATATAAATTGGGTGTGTATGTTGAAGAAATTAATTGACCGACCTTCATTGTCAAGAAACATCAAAGTTTTTGCATCATTCGATTGTTTTTTTTTTTCAAAATCTTTTTCTAACAAATCCGTGACATAAAAAAATCATTCCTCCCTGCAAATTCACTCAATCACACTCAAAACAAACGCCGTAAATGATAAAAATGCTAATGAACCCCACGATGGAAAAATTTATCAAATAAAATAAGAAAATTTCAACACTCACCTAGAGAAATCGCCGTCTTGCCTGTTGAATCTGGGTGGAAGAGATAGAGAAGAAGAGTGTGTGTAAAAAAAAAGTTTTAGATTTATGAGGAGCTCACGATGAGTCACGAGGGGAATTATTTTGAGAAAATTAAAACGCACTTCTGTAGCAAAAAAATAAAATAAAAATAAAACTGGAATTAAATTTTGCTAAAGTTTCTCTTGTCCAGGTTTTGAGGTTTCTCTGTACTAACTGAATGCAAAAATTTTGCTTGTCTCTCCCCTTAGCTGGCCAAAAATGGACTGAAAGTCGTCCTTATTAGTCGATCACTGCCGAAGCTTGAGGCTGTTGCAAAGGAAATCGGTTCGTACCTGAGAGTACCTAATAATTACATTTTTCCTGATAAATTCCTTAATGAGAATGTATTAAAACCTCGTCTGGGGACTCTTTTTTCTTTTTTCTTTGCAGAAACTAAGCACAACGTTGAGACAAAGGTGATTAATGTGGACTTTACGGGTGGTCAGGAGATTTATGCAACGATCGAGAAGCAAATTAAGGAGCTGGAGATTGGGGTTCTTGTCAACAATGTGGGTATGAGCTACAGCAATCCAGAATACTTTTTGGATGTTCCAAATAAGGAGGAATTCCTCCGGAATCTCGTTACGTGCAATGTAAACTCCGTGACAGGAATGTGTTTACTCGTGATGCCCGGCATGGTTAGCCGGAAGCGTGGGGTGATTATCAACATTTCCTCCCTTGCGGCAAAGATTCCAAATCCCTTGCTGACCGTATATGCAGCCACCAAGGCTTTTGTGGACAAAATGTCGGAGGATTTGCAGACGGAATATCGCAAAGAAGGGATTGTCGTACAATCAGTCCTTCCGGGATTCGTCGCTACCAACATGTCCAAGATTAAACGCCCAACTTGGCTCGCACCATCCGCTCAGCAGTACGTAGTAGCTGCTCTGAGGCGTCTTGGAATTGCTGAACACACCACCGGATACTATCCACATGCCCTGATGAAGTTAATCATCGATACGATGGCTTTCTTTGCACCAGTCAGCACCAGACGCCTTGTCCTTTCGCAACTTGCCAATATTCGTAGACGTGCCATCAAGAAGGACGCCAATAAGGTGAAATAATCCCACCCTCCTTCACGTACAGAAATCACCTTTCCTTGGGTGCTTTTGTTAAAGAATTTATCAGGAATTTCTGCATTTTCTTGCCATTTTGGGATTATTTATTACTTTTGGGATTATTTACCTGGTGATTTAGCACTATTTATTAGCTTTCTCTAACGAATTTTCCCCCCACAACTCTCTCTAAAACTACTTTCCTCTGGGACTTTACACACCTTTACCTCCTGGACGTGGCCAAAGATTCTCTTCTAACGCAATTTATAGTAAATAAGAGATTAAAAAAAAAAGAATGTAGTTTTGCGCAAAATAAACTTCTAAACACCTAATCTATCCGCCTCTTTAACACGGTGCGTGGTCAGGATGATTCCGGGATGGATTTCTAACACATCCGGAAAGCAACTAATGCGCAACCATTTTGTCCCAGAATCCACAGGAGGAGGCTGAAGAGCCCACAAGGCAACTCGTGCTGGACATTCAACCCACCACAGTGATGTAACCAATGGGCCCCAATGGAGCCCAAATAGTGGAGAAAAAAGCCAAAAAAGGCATTTTTCTTATCCATCAAAACATCAACATAACCTCAATGCCCCAGAAATATTTGCATCGCATATTGCGTGAAAATACACGAAAAATCCACCCACGCCCCACTTTCTATGGCCCCCACAAATACTCAATTTGCGAATGGATGTAAAATAAACTATTGAATTACCTTTTTTTGAACTTTTTTTGCACTTTTTCACTTTTTCACTTTGTGTTTTTCTCACCACTTTTTGAAAAAATTTCCACCACAAGAAACACAACATGTGAAACATTTCAAAAGTACCACGTGAAACGTATGTTTCTCCGTGTTTCTCCCTGTTTTGCAGAAGAGCGCCAAAATTCAACGAATTGAAAATTTTTCGCAGTTTTCTTGCGTTTTCGTATGAATTTTCGTAGGAAAATTGAATTTTCCAGGCTTAGGAGGCTATGCTGCGTCGATTTGCGGCGGACAAAACGAGTAACAAACAATTTTTATGTAAAGTACCTATGGTAGTACAATTTTCTTCCAATCTCGCTCATATTTTCAGTTTTTAGCAAAGTTATCGTGTTTTTTAGCGAATTTTCCCAGAAAATTGGATTTATTTTGTTTCCTTTGGCCCTAAAAGAGCCCCTGCAGCAGGATAAGCTGAAAAAATGCTTCAATTTGGAGAAAATTCCATTTTTCCGCAGCCGCCAATAGTTTTAGCGCAATATCGCAGTCTGTGCCAAAAAATACATAAAAATCCAAGAAAAGTGGATTTTTCCGCCAAGAAAAATAATAAAAATGCACTGGAAAAGCCAAAGAAATCGAAAAAGCGAGAAAATAAGCTCAAAATTCGGAAAATTGGTATTTTTTTACAGAGAAAACATAAAAATGTCACTGAAACTGTTTGTTTTTGTCCTAGGACACATTGCAGGAAGGAAATAAGATAAATCCATCGGACATACGAGACGAATCCACTGAAAATGAACTGAATTTCCCATGAAATACTTTATAGGGCAGTCTCCTCAATAGAAAATCACAAATCCGCAATTTCATTTAGTTTTTGATCGTGAAAAGAAGCAAAAAGACAAAAATTTCCAACAACGCTCCCAGAGAGAAAATAAAAGTGAGTCAAATTATAATTCAATTATTGCAAAATTTCCCCGTAGAAATTCAAATTTTTCACAATTTTCTTTTGCGCATTGTTTTGCCAATTTTTCTCCCTCTTTGTTTTTGCTGATAACAAGGTTAAAATATTGATAAAAAAAAATTGTGAATCACCGTAGGCTATGAAAATGTTTAAAACAAAATTCCCTTTATTCAAAAATTAATTTAATTTAATAAATATTTTTTTTTTAATTAAAAGAAAAGGAAATTCATGGAAAAATCTTTATGGCTGTTTTGGTTTAATTTTTGCTTATGTTTTAATTTGATTAAAACAAAGAGACTTGGTGTCAATGATAAGCGAGAAAATGACCTCACAGATCATTTACAGATGAATAAATAAAAAATAATGAATAGGGTGAGCCTTAAAAGCAAATAAATGTAATAAATGAATTTGATTTTATCTTCAGAATGCGATTTTTCATACTTTTGTGCTTCCTGGCTGTGGCCTGGGCTGACCCAGAGCATCCTCTGAGTCAGGAATTCATTGATATCACCAATGAGAAGGCTGATACATGGCGTGCTGGACGCAATTTCCCCGAACACACCTCCCTGGCGTACCTTCGTGGTTTAATGGGAGTCCATCCGGACGCTGATAACTTCCGCCTGCCCATGAAGTTGCTCATTGAGGAGGAAGATGATCTCCCGGAGGAGTTTGATGCACGCAAACAGTGGCCAAACTGCCCGACAATCAATGAAATTCGCGATCAGGGCTCATGCGGCTCATGCTGGGCATTTGGAGCCGTTGAGGCAATGTCTGATCGCTACTGCATCCACTCCGACGCCCAGAAGCACTTCCGTTTCTCAGCTGAAGATCTCGTCTCGTGCTGCCACACGTGTGGCTTTGGGTGCAACGGCGGCTTCCCCGGAGCAGCATGGAGCTACTGGGTGCACAAGGGGCTCGTCAGTGGGGGTCCCTTTGGCTCAAATCAGGGCTGTCAACCCTACGCCATTGCCCCGTGTGAGCACCACGTCAACGGCACACGCCCATCGTGCGAAGGAGAAGGTGGCAAGACCCCCAAATGCGTCAAGAAGTGCGAAGAGAACTACAACGTTGCCTACAAGGATGACAAGCATTATGGCAAATCCTCCTATTCCGTGTCGCGCAATGAGCAGCAAATTCGTCTTGAAATCTACAAAAATGGTCCCGTTGAGGGCGCCTTCACCGTCTACGAGGATTTACTAAACTACAAAGACGGAGTCTACCAGCATGTGCATGGAAAGGAACTTGGTGGACATGCTATTCGTATCCTGGGATGGGGAACGGAAAATGGAACACCCTACTGGCTCATTGCCAACTCCTGGAACACCGATTGGGGCAATAATGGCTTCTTCAAGATTCTCCGTGGAAAGGATCACTGTGGCATTGAGAGCTCCATCTCAGCTGGTGTCCCCAAGTATGCCTAAAAAGCATCTCGAAGTGACTCTTTTTAACATCCAAAGGTCATTTATAATAATATGTAGGTTGTCCTAAAAATTACGAGAATACCGTAGTTCCGTTAATTTGAAGAGTGTTGTGATTTTTTTTACTCCCAAAATGATAAACTGATAATAACTCTTATAAAACATTCAATAAAGATGAAAAGTAAGTTCTAATGACCTACAGTTGAGTTTTTTATTACTTTTTTACACTACCAGCAAAAAGTTCCCGAAAAAGCAGAAATTGTGAATTTTTGAAGGCAGTGGCGTAGTCAGGGAGGGTGTTTGGATGTTTCCAAAGGTTAAAAAAAATATTTCCAGGCTAAAATACACTAAAAATCATCACAAGGATTTTAACCCTTTAAGGTTTTTTGGGTGATACGCTGACCCAAACGTGAAATATTTTATTTTTTCAATTATTTATGAATGTAATTGTTTTTCTATGTTACAAATGCATCAAATTCGCGCATACGGGGCCAAAGAAGACGTTCGGAGTGAGAAAAGTCCTCTAAAAAATTCATAGAATAAAAATCGCGATAAAAGAGAGCATGTTTCAATGTTTTTATGTTTCACGTTGGACGTTAAAGGGTTAAAATGATGTCAAACGTTAGAAAAGAGACGTTAGATATTGGAAAATGACTGTTAAAGTATTTAGGGTGTTTTTGAGTGTCTGAAATACGTTTTTCTATCGCATCCTTATACAAAAAAACTATTTAAACCCTTGGAGGATTTTGCTGGCCAAAGTGACCAATTTGAATTTTTTTAAGTCTTCACAGAATAAAATCTCTTAAATATATCGTGATAATTTCTACATCTTCGTGTAGGGCAGTTCCATTACTTCAAGATTGTCGAAAGAACACTTAAAAAAAACATTTTCTTTTAAGAGAAAATGAAGGTCAAACTTTTGAGATTAGAAACCTCAATCCTGCGTGTTAATGCTAAGAATTTCTAACGTAAGGTTCATAAAGAAAAGAATTCCAAAACAAATACGTTAAACATCAATAAAAAATCCTCGAATTTGGCTGTGTGATTTAAAAATTAAAAGAAGAATTCCCGAATAATAGTATTCAAACGTTAGAATAAATTTCAAATAAATGCCAAGGGTTAGAAAAATTCCAGCAAATGTTTAAAAAATGATGAAAGAAAAAGTCGTCAAACGTTAAAATGAACGTCAAACGTCAAACACTGGAAAAGGAATTTCCAACGTTAAAACGGTTATAACAACATACGTTCAACAGTAAAACCGAGTAAAACAGTAGTTGAACTATAAAAAATTTTAACGATAGAATTAACGTTTAATAATACGAAGAAAAAAAAGTATTTTTAACATTATAACTTTATCATCGAAATAAGATTCGGAATTTTATATTGCTTTTTAAGAATGATTTTGAAAAGAAATGTCAATCGTTAGAATTCTAGCAAGCAAAATGTGTAATTAATACGGTTTTATTGCCCCACGATCCTCCAAGTGTTAAATACAATAAAAGATTCAAATCGAATTTACAATAAAAAAATTAACAATCAACGGTTTAATGGATTAACCTAACCTCGCGAATTTTTCTGAACAGGATTATTTTCAAATTCTAGCCGGATGTGCCTTTTTTCAGGTTCTCTGGTTATCTCAGAATATCATTCAATCATGAAAAATAAGAAATAATCGGAAAAGGATGTCATTTTCCGCAAATACATAACCTTTCCATTTTTTTAACATTCTGTCCGGGAGTAGTAAATTCCGGAAGTGAAAATGTGGAAAATTGTAAAAATTTTAAGGTTATTGCTAACAAAGTATTAATTTCCTTCATTTAAAGTCTCGGAAAACGATTAATGTTAAATGATATTAGCTGTGATACTTTCTTTTCTTTGCAGGATATTCACAAAGAGGAAAATGTACTGGTAAGCTGACCAAGCTTACGGGAGCTGTGTTTCTTTCAGTGTACCAATTTTGTGAGAGCAAACTAGAACGCGAATTAATTTAAATACGCGCAAAGTCGGGAAAAGTTGAAAAGTCATACCCTAAGAAATCTTTAGAAGGCTATATCTCGAGAACGGATCCATAGATTTTCATAAATTTTTTTTTGTTTTAAAGGTCTCGAAGTCAGCTATAACATATCGAAAAATGAAAAAAATTTATGTCGCCATTTTCGAAAAATTCGAGTTCGAAATTTTCGAAAACTTTGTTTTTGACTTTAGCGCCTCTTGCGGTCATTTCTCGAAGTTGCAATGTTCTAGACATTTGTAGGGTTTCTCGAAACCTTTCATTTGCGCTTGAGTTGATCAAGATCGGACTTGTAGAACCCGAGATATGACATGCCTACTTTGGAAGGCTATATCTCGAGAACGGATCCATAGATTTTCTTCATTTTTGGCATGAAGCTAGATAATATGGTCAGCTACAACATATCAAAAAATGAAGAAAATTTATGTCGTCGTTTTCGAGATATTCATCGAAAACTAATCGAAAATTTTGTTTTTGATTTTTGGCCCCCTAGCGGTCATTTTTGAAACTTCGAATGTTCTAGGAAGTTATAGGGTTTGTTGAGATCTTTCATTTGACCCCGGGTTGATCAAAATCGGTCAAGCAGTTTTCGAGTTATGGTCGATTTTCGATGAAAAATTGTGGCGGCCATATTGACTAAACGGCTTGACCGATTTTCGAAAATGAGGTATCGTTGGAAAGCTCTTGATGGCCCCTACAACATATCAAAATTTTAGCCCTCTAGCTATAATGACGGCTGAGATATAGGCAAAACAAAATTTTGAGGTTATTCAAAATGGCGGACGGGGGGGTGGGGGGTAAAATTTGACATCAAAATCGGATGTCTTCCAGTCGATATTTAAACTTTGCCGTTTACCGCAAGTCTCTATCTATTACCGTTCTCTCGCAATTTAGCGTTATACTACGGACGGACGGACGGACGGACGGACGGACGGACGGACGGACGGACGGCCGGCCGGAAAAAACTTATTTTTGGCGCATACGTTTTTTGGAATGTGGGGACCCTAATTCGTGCTCATCCCAAGTTTGAGCCCGATCTGACGACTTTCGATTTTGCTCGGTACACAAAAGCTGTGTCTGAAAGAAACACAGCTAAAATAAATATTTTCCGGAAGTTGAATATCCTATGAATCGCTTCCTAGAAAAATTATAGGTATCAAAATTGTTTTTTATATATATTTAATTAACCCCTATTTAATTACCAAGAGTGATACGAAAAATATATAAAGATTTTTAGGACGTTTTTATGGGTTAAAAAATATGCCATTTTCGTGCATTCAGAAAATTTTTGAGGGTAGTGTATTTTGCTTCGAGGTCTGCCTAAATTGATTGTCTTCATGATAATTCAAAGCTCCATGAAAGGATCCTTTTCAAATCAACCTAAAACCTATTTCTAAACCAACTTAAGGGGATGCCAAAGGGTTAACCATTTGAAATAAAAGACTTTGACTTTAGATGAAACTTTTCTTTTTTTTTTATCAATCACTACACGTTTATTTCGATTCTCACTGTAAATCCTCCTAAAATTTTTATTTAATTTCAATTTGTTTATATTTTTGTCTCCAAAAACTTTGATAAATTTTTCCGGCACTCGCACTAAAAATATATCCACTGTTTCTCCAAAAGAATTTTACTATTTTTTTTTTTTTACATATTGGTGGATGATTTTTTGGGGAAAATTTTTCTACTATTTTATATTAAAAAAAAAATAAAATAAAATAGGAGGAGCAAAATGTGAGGTGATGACGGGGGTTGGGAAGAAATAGAAAAATGAGCTATTTTGCGACAAAATTTAAATTTTACAAAGTTTCCCTTACAAAATATTGCTGGCTGATTTTTTTTTCTTTTTGTATCAAATTCGCAAATTTTCTTTCTTCTTCTTACTAAACTGCCAAAATGTGTCTCATTCACGCAAATGCACCTAATTTTCATTATTTTTTTTCTCTCTCAGTGAACATAAACATCTCATTATACTTAAAATTCTAATAAAAAACACCAATAATAATAAGTTTATTCATCAAGTATTCAATAAAAAAAAATTATTAATGATTCACACACTAAAATTCTTCTTTTTTTTATCATCTTTCACTCATTCAGCCATTCATCAAGATTTTTTTAATATTTTCTCTCTCTCTCTCTTAAAATCACTTTCTTCCCACCATCCCCCGCAAATAGGGTGGGGGTGGGTAAAGAAACATTTACACGCGGGAACATGAATCCTTTCTCTCAATAAATGAATTTAATGGAGGTTTCTTTCTTTCTTCATTTTTTTCTGTGAGCTGTGAGGAGTTGGGAAGTAATGGGTGGAACATGTATGTAATGTTTGTGGTGAAGTATGTATGTAATAAAAAAAAAAAACAAAGATAAAGAGAAAAGAATGAGGTCGTTTTTTTGTGAAAAAAAGAAAAGAAAAAAAAAACGAAAATGTAACTTAACGAATTTCCTAAACAGCCAGTTCTCATTGTGAAATAATTTTGCTTTTTAAATTTTTTTGCTTTGGGGCGATAAATGAATTTTTTCTTCCTTTTCTTCACCATTTTGTTAATTTTTAAATTAAATCTAGCGCTTTTTTCCACCTGTGTGTTGCACAATGGACTTCACAAGAACACCACATTGGAGCTAATCCAGCTGATGGAATTGACCTCATCAGGGGGGGAGCACTAGGAAACGACCATGTCATTGATTGAGGAGACCCCCGCAAAATTGGTTGCTTTCAGTAAATCATTGATATCACGGCGGAAGAGTGACAAATTTTGCGTGAATCTACGGAACAAAATACAACCAAGAAATCATCAAGAAGAATGTACATTTTCTTTTGCACATTTTGAAGCAATTAAAAAGAAAAAAAAAAGCTTTTCACTCCCACAGCTCATCGGTGGAATCTGAAATGAATTTCGACACGAACCTGTCGCGGTTTTTCGTGTGAAGATTCCTCTCGATGCCTTCCATCAAATTGTCAAACCACTGAGCCATCGTCTGTTGTCGCTCAAGTGGTTGGCTCCGGATTATATTATTCTTAATTTGCCTACAAAAATAAACACGAAAAGAAATCCATTAAAAAATCCTTCAAAACAGTCATTAAAAAAAATTTCCAAAAAACTCACCTGAAGTGATCTTCGTAGAGCAATATGAGACCAAGAAGGGGTCGTGACATTGAAAATTGATTCCTACAGTCCTCAA
The DNA here is from genome assembly GCF_024334085.1 of Lutzomyia longipalpis. Classification (NCBI taxonomy): domain Eukaryota; kingdom Metazoa; phylum Arthropoda; class Insecta; order Diptera; family Psychodidae; genus Lutzomyia; species Lutzomyia longipalpis. The sequence goes on along the minus strand of NC_074708.1, from coordinate 13,234,886 downwards.
AGATTATAATGTTCATGAGGATTGAGAGGATATTCTGCAGGATCTCCGGATGAAGTTCATTCACCTTCAAGAATGTATCGTTCTGTGCAGCAACTTCACGGCGAATTTTCTTTCCTGGGAATGTTGAAACTGAAAGGAAAATATTAACAAATATCTGAAATTGAATTTTTTATTCCAATCGGGAGTTGATTCTGAAGAAAAAAAAATTTTTATAGCACCATGATGTGTCTTGGCTATGCGATTCAACAGAACTAACTTTCCACAAATGTGAAGACTTCAAATTATTATTAAAAAGAAGATTTAAAAATAAACCCATAACTCAAGAAGTGAAGGAAAAGTTAAACATATTTTAACAACTTAAAAATGATTTTTTATTGTATTTTTAGCTAAGGCACATTTTGTGCTATAAAAAGTTTTTACATTCTAGCTAATTATAATTTTTAAAAAATAATACAGAAATAAACCTTTAAATGAAAGAAATTGTATAGAGATCGGGAAGATTGCTTATTCTTTGATAAATTAATTTCTTTCCTTTGTTTTTGCACTAATATCACATTAAAAAATTTCAAATAAAACTCTATATGAAGGAATTTAATGAAAAATAGATTTTACACTCATTTATTATTTTTTTATATATAAATTAAGGAAATTAAAAAGGACTAAAATCTGATAAAAAACTTTATTTATTTCTTTAATTGTGATTTTAAAAGAAGATTCTTTTCCAGACCTTTTTTAAAGATCTTTCTGGCTATTTTCTAGAACAACAAATTCCTTTTTTTCTTTTATAAAACGACAAAAGAATGATTTAAAAATATTTACTGTTAGAAAAGAAAAAAAAATAAGAATAAATCCCATAATTACGCTTTTATAGCACAAAATGTGTCTCGACTATAAGGTCTGCAATGTCAGCCCCCAATAGCTTTAAAATGCTGAATTTAATAAATTCACCACCTCGAGTCTTTTCGAAAGATGAGGGCGCTATTGGTCAATTTTATAGCAACTGTGGGTGAACCATAAAATACTATTTTCAAAGCACACTTCAAAAGAAAAAAAGATTTTCAATAGAATTGATTCCAACACTGTTAAAAAAGGTTCAGTTAATTAAACGGAAAAAACTGTCAAATATCTTTCATAAATGCTAAAGTATACTTCTGTCAAAACTTTAGTCTTTTTGACTAATTCCATTAGTGGAATTATTTAACAATTCTATTCAGCGAAAGAGTATTTTAATGACTTCAAATAGTGAATGAATTTCGTGAAATGTAACCGAAATATTTCGGTCTTTTTTTTAAACAAATTTAGGTGGAATTCTGTTAAATTAATGGGCCTGGGGTGCAGTGGATAGAGCGCTTGAGTGCGCATCCAAAGGTCGCCGGTTCGAATACAGAACCCGGCAACGCGCCCCATCCGCCAACGTGCAATTAGATCACGTTGACCGGTTGGATCAGGAGATTGATACACTCCTATCCGTAAAATGGCCCACACGTGGTAGTATCTAGCAAGGCCGCCCACTACTTCTCCGCAAGGAGAACAACAACATCATACAGGGTGGCCGGCCCTGTTCCTATATGGGACGTAGCGCCAAAATATTTTTTATTTTTTCTGTTAAATTAACTGATTCAATCTTTTTCACTAAATTACTTTAACTCTTTTGATAATTTTAATTTGTTTTTTCCTGACACTGAATAACTCCTTTTATTTTGACTAATAAACTTCCGTTAAATTGACTGTTTTAATCTGTTATAGTACCTATCCTTTCACTGAATAACTTCAGCGATATTCACTGTTTCATTCAGTTATTTTCACCAATTAATTGCTGTTGTTTTGACTATTTGAATCGGCTTTCAATGAATTAATTCTGTCTATTTAGTTTTAAAAAAATCGGTTAAAGTAACTAATTTATTCTGTTAAAGAACCTTTACTCTCATAACTTCAATAATTTTAACCAAAATTTTTTTAAGGAATGCAACTTCAAAAATTTCCCTAATTTATGCTCTCATTTAAGCCTCCCAATTTGCCATAATTAACATTAATTTTGAACTAGTTCCCAAGAAACTTTCTGTGCAAGTTACTCAAGTAAATAAACCACAGAAAATGAAAACAAAAAATAAATAAATATTCTTCCTCACCTTTGTTTGCCATTTGCTTAAAAATGTACGAAACTATGTGATCCAATGTGGAGCAGCATCCTGTGCAAACCATCGTATCTATGCAATAAAAGGAACAAAGTAATAATTAATTCATCCCCTTTCTAAATAAAAAAGAAAATCATTCAATGGAAAATCTCCTCCCTGCAGGCATAAAAGAAAAACAAAGAAATGTAAAAAAAAAACATAAACTTTGGCTTTTCATTGTAAAATAAAACAATAACAGCAAAAAACAGACAAAAGGAAGCAAAAGGGATTTAAAAGCAAATGCGAGCAGAGGGATATTAACACAGTGGATGCTTTTTCTATGCAATAACAACACAGACACACATAAAGCTCAAAAACTAAAGAACTGCAAGTCAGTGCAACCCTCGAAGCGGAAAATTTTCATTTCCTTGTCAGGTGTTTTTTTTCTCTTCTAATATAAAAAAATAAAATAATAATTCCAGAATCTTCTGGGAATTTCTCTTTTTTTTCTTCTCTCTTTCAAGAAATTCCTCAGGATCGTCAGTGTGGTTGAACGGAACTGCAAAAAATCTCTTCATGCACGAGATTCTTTTTTTCTTTTACATAATTTTTGGGATTTGTTTTACTAAATGTTTTTTTTTGTCAATAATCCCAAATTCTTTATAAATAAAATAAAAACTAAATAATAAAACATTGTTGAATTGTATACAAAAAAAAATTAGTCAAATAAAACAGATAGATAGAAAGAAAAAATAAATAAAATAAAAATGATTAAGAGGATGTACAGCAGGATATTTTGTTGCTGATCTCTCTGTGCTTCGGGTTTGCAATCTGACCTGTAAAGTTAGAAGGAAATTTCATCGAACCTAGTGCCTTGAGCCCTTCGGCTATACTCTCGAGGAAGTAGAGGAAAACACGCGGCTCCAGTGTGGCCAGGAACGTTATGTGATCCTGAGCTAAGCACTCCAGTAGGACGTAGTAGGATTGACTCAACTTTGGGTATTCCTGTAAACACACAAAAAAAAAATAGAAAAAATCCTTCATTGCACAGAAAAATTAATTAATTTTTCCTTTCTCACCAGAAGATGATTGTGTGGGATTGAGAGAATCATCTCGACTGTTGTATTTAGAACATTGTCAAGGGTATCATCGCCGTAGAGCTTGAAAATCCCAAAATTGACATAATTGCCACAGAGAATTGACTTTAACATTAGAAAGCAAACAGACATCCCCTTCAAGCGCATTTGGTACTCTTGATTTTTATGTACTTCCAATGATAGAACGCGACTTCCTGCAAAAAAGCGAAATATAAAAAAAAATTACTCGTTAAAACCTCGAAGATGAAACAAAGGGATTTGTCAAAATTTAGAAAAAAATCGTTAAACAGTCGAAAAAAATGTCAAACGTAAAAAAATGTCAAATGTCAAAGGAAAAATCAAACGTAAAAATAAATGTCAAGGGAAATATCAAACGTCATAATAAATGCCAAACGTCAAAAGAGATATCAAGACACGTAAAAAATTAAACGTTAATAAAATGAGCCTCAAACATTAGAAAAGAGTCAAAGAAAAGAACCGAACTTAAAAAAAAAACTATCGTTAAATATTTAAAAAGAACCGGTTACAGTTAGAAAAGAAACGTCAAACATTAAAAATCATCAAACGTTAAAAGAACAGTGTCATAGAAAAAAATCCATAAGGTTTCGATAAAAAAAACATTAAAAATGTCAAAGTCTAAAGATAAAATGTCAAATGCCAAAAGAAATGTCAAACGTCAAAAAAGTCTCATTTTAAACGTTAAGCGTTAAAAAAGTCAAATTTTAAACGTCAAAGGTTAAAAAAGTCAAATTTTAAACGTCAAATGTCAAAAGAAAAGTCAAAAAATGGAGAAAAAATGTCAAACATCTACAGAAAATGCCAAAAATCAAACGTTAAAAAAGAAACATTAAATGTTAGAAAAGGGTCAAAGAAAAACTCTCAATAAACGATCCGTTAATGTTAAAAAAGAATCGTTAAAATTATAGAAATATCAAACAAGTCAATTTTTAATCGTCAAATGTTAAAACAGTCAAATTTTAAACGTCAAATGTCAAAAAACTTAAATTTTAAACGTCAAATGTCAAAAAAGTCAAATTTTAAACATCAAACGTCAAAAAAGTCAAATTTTAAACGTCAAATGTCAAAAGAAAAGTCAAACGTTAAAAAAGAAACATCAAATATTAGAAAAGGGTCAAAGAAAAACAATCAATGTTAATAAACAATCTGTTAATGTTAAAAAGAATTGTTAAAGTTGTATAAGAAATGTCAAACAAGTCAAAACATTAAAAAAAAGAATCAATCGTTAAAAATTCAAATCAAACGTTCAAAGAAAAATGTCAAATCGTCTCTAAATCTATTTTCAACGTCTTTAAAATAAAAAAAAAAGATCTCCAATAGAAATTCCAACTTACCGTATGTGCAGATGATTTTGGACGCCTCCCGGAACAGCAGTACCCCATTAGGACTAGAAACATCAAAATGCAGCCGCTGTGAACGATTGTGCACGAATTCCGCAAAGAGTTTGAGGATGGGCGTCGTAACGGTGGGATCGTGCCCCCACAGCTCAAGGGCACGAATGAGAATCGGCGTGTAGTCGGGGTAGATCCACTCAAAGAACATCATATAGGCAGACTTTGTACCGAGAACACACGCCAAACCACGAAGGTCACGCGATAGCCCAATAAGGGCCTTTTTTGCCTCCTCCGACGGATACCCATTATTTGCATCCATCAGCATTGCCCCAATGGATTCAAATTGATTCGTCATTGGCAACATAAATGTGTAGAAGCGCTCCTCATCGTCACCAAAGTCCACCATCAGGAGCCGCCCTAGCGATGAGTAGAACATACTTCGCATACGCATCTCTGATACTTCGCAATTTGTCCCCAGGAATTGGAAATGCTCGCTCTAAAAAAGGACAAACGCAAAAGAAGCGTAAAAGCTTTTGCTTAAGAAGAGGGTCCTAGCCTTTCCCTAACTTAGACGTCAAACAGGAGCAAGAAGCTTTGAGAAGCTAAAATCAAGGCTGTTCTCACTTATTCTTGTACTGAAATTAAGTTTTTTTTAAGATGTCGAAAAAGTAAAAGAAAAATAAAAAAAAAGATTAGACAATTTTCCAGCGACGTTTTGAACAATAAAAGATTGTCTTCAGGCTCAATTTCAATTACAGATCAGAGTAGAAATCAAATCTAACAAAATGATGTTATAGTTTCAGAGCCTGAAGAAGCTTGAAAATTTATCAAAACATCACTGGAAATTCTAAAGGCTAGAATTCTTTTTTTTTCATGTCCATTTCGACCAAGAAAGACGCCTTAAAGCTACTCAGGAATTGCAGGAAAACTAATTTATAGACTAGGATTAAACCAGAAAAATCATCATCAAGAATTTGTGAAAAAACTCTAGTTTTGACATTGAAGATTTAGTTCAAATTAATAATTTTAGCAATTCTTTGAATTCTTTTGAATAAAATCTCCTTCCTAAACCACAAATCTCATAAAGATCCTTAGAATTAATTTTAGAATTTAAATTTCTGGTTGTAATTGAGAAATTTGAAACATTTTGATGGTTTTTTCTGAATTAGAGAAAATCAGAATTTATCTAGATTTCTTTTCTGGCTAGAAAATGTTCTGTTAGGAACAGAAACTGATTTTTTTTGTTATCAGAAAATATTCTTTACGATCAGGAAACGTTTTTCTAGGATCAGGAAACGTTTTATAGGAGCAGACAATGTTCTCTTAGGATCAGAAAATATTCCTTCGCGGACCAGAACACATTTTTTAAGACAAGAAAACGGGTTTTTAAGTTCAGAAAGCGTTCTTTCAAAACTAGAAAATGTTCTTTTAGGATCAGAAAACGTTCTTTCAAGATATTTTTTCAAGGCCAGAAAATAATCTTTCAGGGCCAGAAAACGTTCTTTCACGATCAGTAAATAATCTTTCAGGATCAGAAAATGTTCTTTAAGGACCAGCAAATGTTCTTTAAGGACCAGAAAATGTTCTTTTAGGACCAGAAAATTTTTTTTCAGAGTCAGTGAATATTCAAGACTAGAAAACGTTTTCTTAGGACCAAAAAATATATTTTTTAGAACCAGAAAGCGTTCTTTCAAGACCAGAAAAATATTCTGTTAGGACCAGAATATATTTTTTTCAGGATCAGAAAATGTTCTTTCAATACTAGAAAATGTTCTTTCAGGATCAGAAAATGTTCTTTAAGAACCAGAAAATGTTCTTTCATGATCAAAAAATGTTCTTTTAGGGTCAGAAAATATTTTTTCAGAGTCAGTAAATAATCTTTAAGGACCAGAAAATGTTCTTTCATGATCAAAAAATGTTCTTTTAGGGTCAGTAAATAATCTTTCAGGACCAGAAAATGTTCTTTAAGGACCAGAAAATGTTCTTTAAGGACCAGAAAATGTTCTTTTAGGGTCAGAAAATGTTCTTTTAAGATCAGAAAATATTTTTTCAGAGTCAGTAAATAATCTTTAAGGACCAGAAAATGTTCTTTCAGTATCAAAAAATATTCTTTTAGGGTCAGTAAATAATCTTTCACGACCAGAAAATGTTCTTTAAGGACCAGAAAATGTTCTTTCAGGATCAGAAAATGTTCTTTCAAAACTAGAAAATGTTCTTTAAGGACCAGAAAACTTTCTTTTAGGATCAGAAAATATTTTTTGCAGATTCAGTAAATAATCTTTCAAAACCAGAAAATGTTCTTTTAGGATCAGGAAATAGTCTTTCAGGATTAGAAATCGTTCTTTTAGGATCAGAAAACGATTTTTTAGGGCCAGAAAACGGTTTTATAGAACTAGAAAATATTCCTTCTAGGACCAGAAAATATTCTTTCGTGATCAGATTATTCATTTAAGGACAAGAGAATGTTTTAAAGGGGCCGGAAAACATTCTCTTTCTTCCAAATCTCAAATCAATAGCATTTTTGGGGATAGAAAACTTTCATTTAGGGTCAGAAATTTTTCAAATATTTTCAAAATTTTTAAATAATCTCTTTAAAAAATAATTAATTGATTTAACTATAAAATAGGAATTTTAAAAAGGAATACTCACGGTGTGATTATTCAGCATAAATTGAATTTCATCTAATTTAACGAGCTTCCTCACACAGCTATAGCTAGATGAGAGATCATTGAGGAGATTAAGCGTTTTCTTAATAATCTGCTCAGACTCTCCCCAGAATTTGAGGTTCTTGATGATCTTCCTGTTGATGACACTGAGAAGCATTGGTTCATCATTCAAACCGAGCACTTCACTTAGGCGCTTGTAGACTTTGTGCATCTGCTCACTAATGTAGGTCTTCCGCACCTGCTCCAGAAAACTCATTATAGCCAATTCAAGCTTCACACAGCCAGCCTGCGGGAGGCGCTGATCTGTGAGATTCATCAGTTGCAACACACGAAATATCAATTCTCCATCCATCACGTCGTGTTCGTCATTCACGGAGAAGCTCACACGGGCCCCAATGACAGCCCCAATGATGTAAACGAGCCACGTTAGCTGCCCCTCCTGGATTGCCATGTCGATTTTATTGGGGTCCGGACACGTGAGTAGCTGCTGGTAGGCATTGGCAGTCTGATCGAAGAGCTGCACAAGGAGTGCGCAAGTCTTCTCGTATTCACATCGCTCAATGACTGAAAGTTGCTCCAGTTGCTGTTGCACCATACCCTGATCATCGAGAAGATCCTCCTGCCCCGTGCGAACGATCACAGCTACGGATTCGAGACGGGATGTGATGTAGGCTTTTGTGATTTCAGGGGTGTACGTGCCAAGAAGGTGGGGCTCCGAAGACTTAACAAATGGCACAGAAGCCACCATTTTCTGCCAGAGGGATAGCAAGTAGTGGACACTGTTGGGGGCAAATTGCCACATTTGCAGCGACTGAATGGTGAATTTGGCAATGAGTTCAATCGCCTCGGGGTAGCAGTCAACGGTGACAAGCTCCCCCAGCTGATAGTTGGACTTCAAGCGTGCCAGCAAACGACAAAATTCATGATAGTTCTCCGGATCGCTGAAACCCTTTGAATTCTCAAGGATATTCTTAACGCCCCGCACGAGAGCTGACAGGAACTTTGCGCGTTCGCTATTGCTGAAGAGCGACCGCCGAACTGAGGTGATCTGCACGAGGCACGACAGTGCCAGACTAGACAGGGAATTCGGTAGGATGTCATAGAGGTCAAAGAAGAGGTTCAGTGTGTTGAGATCGAGGAAAACGGGACGCCAGCTTGTTGGAATTTGTATCGTGGACAGCTCATCCGTCGATTCGTCCGTTGATGTACCAATGAAATCAAAACTCAGGCAATTGCGCGCTAGCCGCAGCACCTGAGTCATCAGGCCATTCTGGGCGTCATCCATGAAGTTGAGGTTCTTGTTGTTCTCACGCGCCGAACTCAGGAGGTTACAAGACAACAGGAAGATATCGTACAGCTGCGTATCCCGGAAGTTGCACGCAATCTTCCGGTGCTTTGTGAATGTGAGATTCGCATCCACCTCCACCATTGGGTTCATCTCACTCGTAAGCTGCGAGAGAATCTGCACGGCAATCATGCAGTGCTCAACGGAGCCCTGAAGGAAACTCTGTACATTCTGAACAATCTTCCGGAACACGTACTCATCCTTGTACGTGTCGAACCAGCTGTATTTGGTTATTTTCGCCAGTAGCGTCACCAGGGCCTGTATCACGAAGCTCTGGAGACTTGGGCGTGTAATAAAGTAGTTGAGCACGTAGTCCCGGATCTCGATACGCTGTTTATCGCAACAACAAAAAGAGAAAGGTTAGTTTTAAAGAGCTTCCGGAAGTTTGTAGTTATTCTTGGCACCTGTACAAGGGTGAGTCCTTGAATGTTGCGTGAGACGAGTTTTGTGAGCGTCGTGGCGGCCAGGAGTTGCGAATAGCCCGAATCTGCGCGGTGCAGGAGCAATTGGCACTGTGCCAGGGCATCCGGACTATCCTGAAATGCCACCAGAGTCTTTTCGGCCTCCGCACGACGTGCGTGGTCCGTCGACTCATACATCTCCTTACAAAGATGCTCTAGTTGTTGGATCTCCTGCAAATAAAATTCCCACAATTTTTTCAAATCTCTCCCACATCCCCAGCAACCCTTCAACCCCCTTCGGTGCCCCCCATGCAGCGCCAGAACCCCAAAAAGGGCCATAAAAGGGCACGAAGGGTCGTAAAAATTCAAACGCCCCAAAATGGTGCCGGAAAACAAAGCAAATCTGTCAAAGCCTCCTCCGTTGCCGCAGAGACCCCCAAAATCACCCCATGACCCACCCTGTTCCCCCCAGACTACCCCAGAACACCACATGGGCCCCAAAAAGACGAAAAATTGCGAAATATGCCGCATTTTGTGCGGCAAAGGAGAACAACAAACAGCACGCAATTCACAGTGGCGCTGCTTCGTGGAAAAGCCACCAAAAGGCAGCTTCCGGAGGGATATTTACCATATTTTCTGCCTCATCTACTGTCCACCGGATGTATGGGAGATACTGCGACTACGAGGTAATCCGCCTCGGCTATGCTTTCATGGAAAAAAACGGTGAAAACTTTGTTATTTTTCCTGTTCGCTCAAAAGAAAACTTTAACCCCACAACCGTTGCCGTCTGCAGGCTTTTTTAGCTCTGCTGAATTTCCCCTCCGTGACGTTTTAACACTTGCACGACTTTTTTTGCCAATTTCTCACAGGCTACTTAACCTCAAAAATGAAAAATATTGAAATTCATTTTTCTTTTATAGTTTATTTGATAGTTTTTAGTCTTAAACTGTTTAAGTAAAATTCTTCTACAATACTAAACCTAATAGAGAAAAGATTATCAACACTATGAGATAGATTCTGATATAAATTTCTTTTCTTTTCTTACAATTCGTCAGTTAAAAGATTTTTGAAATTCTGGGAAAAATCTTATAGAATTTTGACATTTTATTTCTTTCTTTAACCTCTAGGCCGCCAAGCGGGGTCGTTGAACGACCCCAGCCCTATATTTCGTGCTATAACTTAATAAATATAAAAGATACCATTCCCATCTTTTGGAAATAAGTTCTTTGGTTATCTGAGGAGGTTGTGTAAAAATTTCAGCTCAATCCGTCCACCACAAGAAAAGTTATTAAGGAAAATGTAGAAGAAGGGATTTCAAAAATTGGTGTAACGGCCATGCTGCGGAAAATTTCTTAGAATGAAGTTAGTCACATCATAAATCATATGGTTGAAGGGGGTTGAAGGGTTGTGTTTACTTTTTCACTTTACCTTCTCAGTGTCAGAATTATCGCGAATAAGTAACATAAACATCATAAAACATAATTAGAAGCATATAAATGTGCAAAACAAGAAAGAATATTCGAGAAATATTGCCATTTATCACGGTGCGGGAAGTGAGGGGAATGTGGGGAAGTAGTGAAAAAAAATAGCAGTTGCGGTCAACTTCGTGGCAAATTTCTCACGAAGAAAGTGTGAAAAATGAGTGAAAAATGTTTTTCCCTAATATCTTCTTCTGCGTGTTTCCGGGTGGCGAATTTGTGATGCAAGGGGCAAGAGGACTATATAAGGAGTCTAAAGGTAGTGACCCGACAGTTCCCGGTTTTATAGTTTATGAGAAAATCGACTTCCTTCTTGGGGTCGTTCAACGACCCCACCTTGGCGCTCTAAGGAAGCTCCAAGGTCTTGGCGGCCAGCAGGTTAATCAGATATCTGAAGGAAAATTACTTTTCAAGAACTTCAGAGATCTTTTTCACTACTTTCCTAAACAACAAATTTTTTGTTTTGCTTTTCTAAATCGATAATAAAAGGGTTTAAAAACATCAATTATCAAAATTTTACAGCAAATTCAGAAAAGTTAAAAAAAAATTTTTTTTTTTGGGAAAATCTATCTCGCTATATATAACGTTGGGCTTGAGAAGGTCTTTCTCTTGGAAATGAACGAATTAGAAAAACAGTCTTTCTTAATACACAGAATAACCGTTTAAAATTGTATGTTTAATCACCCTTACAAATGATTCAAAATTAGAAGAAAAAAACGTGAAAAAGAAATAAAAAATAACTTTTCATCATTGTCTGCGGGTTTAATTTAGTACGTTAAGTTACCTAAAGCTGTATTAATTTTAGGTTTTTAGGAAAGCGACCACATGGCATCAGTTTACACACACCACATACCTATACACAGACAATGCAAAAATAATCACAAATCCTGCTGCAAGTAGGTAGATGTTCAGGTAGATCAATAGATCAAACTTTGTATTAGTAAATCAATCATTTAAGAAAGAACGGTGAAAGTATCAGGACGTATTCTGAGAGAAAGTGAAAAAAATAAAATCTACGAAGTGTGCAAAAGATTTTTTAAAAGATAGTAACAACAAGGAACAAATGGGAAGGACAAAAATCAGTGAAAAATAATAGAAAGCAAAGAAATAGAACCTACAAATTACAGAAACGCAAGTAACAGACACTTTTGTTGATATCGTCTCCATTTGGACAAGAAAAAATCATTCAACATTGACGTAAAAGAGTTGAGCTGAAAAACAAGAATCATGGGAAATCATGCAGTGCTATCTCGCAAAAATACAACAAAAAGCTCCCCGGATAAACGGAAGCGTTCTCCTGAAAATTCACCAAGAAGCCCAGTTTCAAGTTCTCGCAAGCGTCCACAAGTCAAGAAGTGTCATGGCTGCCGTTTTATTCGAGACCTTCTTCAAGGAGTTCATGAACTATCCTGTACTTATTGTATCTTGATGAATAAAGATAATAAATAACATACTCAAAATATCTTAATTTTCTTTAAAAAAAAAATTGATAATAAGTACGCAAGTGGCCTACTTACATAATTTTTCTACATTTTTTGCTGATTTGTAATTCTTGAGAACATTAAACGTTCTTGAAGTAATGAAACCTCTCTATACACAGATGTAGAACTTATCACGAAATATTAAATAGATTTTAATTCTATGGCGCTTGAAAAAAAAAGTCGAATTGGCCACTTTGGCCAGCAAAATCCTCCAAGGGTTAATCACTTTATTTCTTTCACTTTTAACTCTTTAGTAGAGTTTACAATATATCAGCTGAGTCAAATTTAATGAAAATATCTTTATTTTCTATCTCTTTTTTGGGTCTTTTGATTCTCTAATTTTGGATATTAGAACATTTCATTTGTTATAGACGTTACAGAATAACGAAATGTTTAACGAAAAATCATTGATAATTGCGGCTGAATCTACAAAAGAAATTGAAAATATAAAAATAAGAAGTAATAGTATAAAAAATGAAACAAAAACTTTCTTTTGATCATTGAAAGGTTAATTTTTACTGGCTTTAATTTATTACTGGTTGTTTTTTTTTCATGTAAATATATTTAATATTTATTTAACAATTCGCTTTACCTGGAAGAATTTGATTTTCTTTCAAAAAGTACTCCTTTATCTTTGAAAAATACTCTGGGAGAAAATTCAGACATATTCCACGTAAATCCGTGGAATCCTCCACTGGAGAAGCATTGGGAGGTTCTTCAGTGGGTCTGGGTTTTGTTATTTTTTGTTGGACGTGGACGTGCCGATTCTGTGATAGCGGGGACAAAGATTTGCCTGAGAAAAACAACACAGAAGTACCCAACCCAGAATGGACAGTAGCAGGCTCAGTGAACACGATGGGGCACCTGGAAAATCCTACCGTCGCATCATCGCAATCTGCCTCATTGTGATTGTTCTGTTCTTCAGTTTTCCAACCCTGTGTGGAGCACATGGTGATCACGACCACGAAAATCCCAGTTTTAAGTACTCACGAGAGGCCAATGAGGCCCACGAACATCACCATCATCATCATCATCACGACCACCATCACCATGAGAAGCCTCCCCAGGCAGTGGGTGAGTATTTCCGGAAAACTCTGCTACACTGTGAAAAAAAGTTTGGGGGAGTTTTGCGTAATGTTTACCCAAAACATATGTTTCGTTGCATTTCTTTTTCGGGGCAGGAAGCACCATGGATGTGTGGATTCACTCGTTGTCATCAACGCTGCTAATTAGTGCAGCACCCTTCCTTATACTGTACTTCATTCCACTTGATAATACGGATGCCATGCAGCCACGACTTAAGATGCTGCTGGCATTTGCTTCAGGGGGACTCTTGGGGGATGCCTTCCTGCATCTCATTCCGCATGCCACAGCTGGCCATGGGGATCATGGGCACAGCCATGGTGGGCATAGTCACGGGGATGGGCACAGCCATGGGGATGGGCACAGCCACGACATGAGTGTGGGCTTGTGGGTTCTGGCGGGAATTATCACCTTCCTGGCCGTTGAGAAAGCCGTTCGAATGATGCGTGGTGGCCATGGGCATAGCCATGGTCCAGCCAGTAAGGAAACCGAGAAGCTGACAACCAAGAAGGAGGAGAAGAAGGGCAAAGCAAAGGTGGAGAAGCAAAAGAAGGAGGACATCCAAATTGCTGGCTACCTCAATCTTGCAGCAGACTTCACGCATAACTTCACCGATGGCCTGGCAATTGGGGCTTCCTACCTCGCAGGCAGTGGCATTGGCATTGTGACCACCATCACGATCCTCCTGCACGAGGTCCCGCATGAAATTGGAGATTTTGCCATTCTCGTCAAGAGCGGTTGCTCCAAGAAGCGCGCCATGATGCTCCAACTTGTCACGGCTCTTGGTGCCCTCACAGGAAACATTCTTGCCCTCCTTGGCAGTGGTGGTGGTGATGCTGCTGCATCGTGGGTCCTCCCCTTCACCGCTGGTGGCTTCATCTACATCGCCACTGTGAGTGTCATCCCCGAACTCCTCGAGGGTAGTACAAAACTCGGGCAATCCCTCCGAGAAATCTCCGCCCTACTCGCTGGAGTTGGTCTCATGGTGATCATTGCGAATTTCGAGTGAAAATCCAAAATAAAAAAAATTTCTTTGCTTACACGAATAAATCTAAGTTTTTTTCTTCATTTTATTATTCTCTCTTCTCATTATACACACTAATAAATTCCCATTAAAGAACAAAGAAGAAAAGAAAATTATGAAAAGAAGAGAGATAAAGAGAAAAGAATGTAATGTGTGTGTGTGAGATTCCACGTGGAAAGGAGAAAAGCGTGAGGAAAAATGATTTATTTTGTGACTTCAATGAGCATTTTTTCTTCTTCAAAGAGATATAATTTCATTTAGGGAGTATTAAAAATGGCAAGGAATCCTCCCAAGAACTAAATTTTTCTATTACAGTAGATATTTTACAATATTTTATGGCAATTTGGAAAAAAAAAACCAAAATTTCTCATCCTTCTCCAACTTCTACTTAAAAACAAACGAGATCAATTCATCAGTTCACCTGTAAGAGATGGAAAAAAAGGTAAATTCAGTACATTTACAAAATTGATTAATAATGATTACAAAAAATTAACCCTTTTAGACAGCTGTGGCGTAGACAGGGAGTTTGAGTGTTTTAGTACCTATCTTTAAAAAATTCCAAAAGTTCAAATTTTATTTAATAAAGTATTCAAAAACAATTATTTTCAAGTTAAAAATTACATTAAAACACATTAAACGTTAGAATAAGCATCAATAGTTAGAAAAAAAAACGTCAAACGTTAGAAGAATACATAATTGTCAAATTTTTGAGAAGGAAATGTCAAAGTTTTTAATTAAAAGTTATAAAAATCGTGAGAAAAGTGAATGTCAAACGTTTGAAATAAAACATCAAAAGTTGTCAAAGAAACGTCAAAAGTTTTAGAAGAGATCGTACAACATTTTAAGTTTTTAAGTAATTTTGTAAGTTTTACTTTTTATTTTTCATATTTTTTATAATTTTGTCTCATCAAATGTAGCTAAAATTGTTCCTTGTTCAATAAAATCTCTCCTCTAGACCCCCTGAGGAAGGCAGACAGATTTCTGCCGAAAGCTTGGGAAATCTTTGTATTTCTCTAGACACAATTTTTCTTGATCTACTTGAAATGTCAAATGTTAGAAACAAACTGTCAAACTTCAGAAAATGCAATGTCAAACGTTATTAATTGACTGTCAATAAATATTTAAAGAATATAAAAAGTTCGAAAAGATAACGTCAAATGTTAGGAAGAGAATGTTATTCATTTTTTTTTAATCTCAGAAGCCTCAGAAAGGTCAAAAGTTATTTAAAAAAAATACATTGAGAGTTAAAAAAAAAGAGATTGTAAAACGTATTCGAAAAATATCAAAAGTTAGAAAAAGGAACGTCAAACGTTAGAAATAGAATGTCAAACGTTTTTAATTTAATGTCAAAATAAAGGTTAAAAACGATATCGTTAAATGTTTAAAAAAAATGAATATAAAACTTTATTAAATAAACGTCAAAATTAGAAAGTCGAAAAACTTTAGAGAAAAGACTATCAAACGTTAGAAACTCAATATTAACACTTGGAGAATCGAGGTTTCTAACCTCAAAACTTTGACCATGATTTTCTTTCAAAACAAAATGTTTTTCCAAGTTTTTTTTCGGCGAACTTGAAGTAATTGAACTTCCCTACATAAAGATGTAGAATTTATCTCGAAATGTTAAGTCGATTTTAATTCTAGGGCAATTGAAAAAAGTAGAATTGGCCACTTTGGCCAGCAAAATCCTCCAAGGGTTAAACATTTAGAAAATTGAATGTCAAACAATATGAAATAAACGTCAAAAGTTACAAAAAAAAAACGCCAAAAGCTAGAAAAGGGAAGACAAAACGTTTTCAAATAAACATCAAAATATAGAAAAGACATCGTAAAACGTCAGAAAAGACTGCATTAAACATGACAGAAACCGTCAAATTACTTATTTAAAAAAATTGTCAAAAACTGCTAATTCGAATCCAAAAACCATTAAAGTTTAATTTATTTAAATCTTCATAATTTTTGGCTTATAAAGCAATTAGTTTTAAATCTTTTTTCCTAACGTTAAACTTTGTTTAACGTTAGGAAAACGTTAAACGTTAAAACACCCCATTAAATAAATTCCTGACTACGCCCATGCTTTTAGGGCAAAAAAAGAGATGAAAATATTCCAAACTCTGGCAATTTGTCAAGAAAAATTATTCAGAGTTAAAAAAAATATTTTCATCCCTTTTTTCAGGGGGAAAAATGAAATTTATGCTCTCTAAATTGAACGAGGATTTCATCGATTCAGCTGGAATGTCTATTGCCCATTTTTGTGTGGAGAAAAATGACTTCCTTGTGCCGTCAACACCATCAATTAACAATGCAAATTGCTTCCCAAGAGAGGCGCCAAAGTACCCCACAAACTGCCCCCCATTCAGCCATATGGGGTCAAACAGTTAACTCACTTGAAAAAAAAATAAAACCTCCCCAAGGCGCATTTTTTGTCTACGGCAGGAAAAGTAGATTAGCCAGCTAAATGGGGATTTTCCCGAGGTAGCACCCCATTCAGCACCTGCAATTTGGCGCGGAAACGAAGCAGCAGTGACGGTATATACTCAACTTGGCTGGTTAGAACTTAAATTGGGTCACTCTTGAGGGAGAAATTGATTTTTAATCACCCCAAATGGGCACACTGTTGTGTGCGAAAGTTCATCTCAATTTGCGAGTTGAATTGCATTCTGCTATCTACCAGGTGGTAGATAAAGGATAAAATTTATTAAATAAATAACTCAAATCTTTATTTCTTTGATAATTATTATGAGAAAAAAAATTTAAAAGGGAATTCTGTTCTAGTTTTTCACCGGGATTCGAACCTGTGACCTTTTCAATACTAACTGAGAGCTCTAGCTCTAACCATTCTGCCCACAGCTACCTAAATAAATTCTTTAAATCATTTAAATTTTTGTCAATTTTCTTAAGCTAAAAATACTAATAAATCTTCAATTTACAATCAGAGAGCATAAATCTTCATTAAAAATTATATTTCTGATTAAAAATCAAATTACTTACTTAAAAATTTTTTGCAATCTTCGTCTGGCCGAAATGGGGAAAAAAAGGAAAACACTTGGAGGGGTCAACGCTCTGCTTGCGTAGAGCCATTTAGCCATCAGATAGGGCAGGTGTGACCCAACCGTACTTCTCATGTGTCTTCACGAGGCTCCTGAAAGCCTCCTCGGCCGTTCGTCTGGAAACAGAAAACCTCCTCATTGTGAATTTTTGTTTGTAATTTAAAATTCGTAATTCAAGTTTTGGCCTTACTTGGTGAATTCCTTGGAATTTTTTGATTTTCGCGAAATCCTCCCCTGCCCCTTGACCAGACTCGCTGCAAATTGCATTAGTACCGCTTCAACGGTGTAGGCGCTCGCCCAGCCACGTGGTGTGAGCAATTCCATACATATGGCACCACCCTCCATTACAAAACCCTTCTCAATTCGCGGCTCCACCACCCGCATGAATGGCGGCGCGAATGGGAAGTTCTCAGGGAAGACAAGGTGCAGCAGGATGTGTGGGACGCCCAATTCAGCCATATCCTCAGCGAGAGCACTATCAGGATCGACATGGTGCAGTCGCACGTGCCACTCAAACAGGTTGTCATTCACAAGGTCCACCGTGAAGATTGGCTCGGGACGTGTGCTCTGTTTCTGTATCTCACGGTACTCCTTCATGAGACGCCGTGCTCGGATTGTCGTATCTATTGCTTTAGGGATCTGTACTTGAGGTCCTGCTGGACTCGGGGAGACGCCCCTATGGCAAAAACAACAAAATTTCTTTTATGCCCAACGGTCGAAATTCAAATTTAAACATTCGGCTGAAGTCGGGAAATTTCGTTTTTAACATTTTTCTGTTAAAATTTGAATTTTTCTTTTTTCATAACGAACTTAATTCTATTGGTTCTATTGTTATTGCAAGAGGCATCCGGTGTTCGTCAGAGGAAAATTCCCGCTCATCCAAGGAAAAGCAGCAATTTATGCCAAAGCTTTCGAGCCCAATTATGGCTCTTCTTCAGTGGCTGAAAGGACACATTTATTTTAATACATTGAACATAAGTTTTTTACATAATTACATAATTTTTTCTCAACAATTTTCAGAAAAATAAATCTCTCAGACAACTCCCTCCCACTCACTTTTGCTTGTTGTTACTTGGGGATTGTCCTCCTCTCTCCCTATGCTCCACACACTCATTGGGATTTTCCGCAGATTTCCTAAAGATTCCGCAGAAAATCCTAATGAGTGTGTGGAACATAGAGAGAGGAGGACAATCCCCAAGTAACAACAAGCAAACGTGAACGGGAGGGAGTTGTCTGAAAGATTTATTGTTCTGAAAATTGTTGAGAAAAATTATGTAATTATGTAAAAAACTTATGTCCAATCTTTGCTATCTAAGACATAGTATTACAAAGAAGGGCGAAAGTGCCCAAATCGTTTCGGCCCTTCCTCATTTGAGGGGAAGGTAGATGGCGCATGAGGTCTTTTTAAGGAAATTCGGGGGTAAGCGAAATGCAAGGAGGACCTTCCTCCCATTCACAAGATCATTTGCTTGCGAGCGCTCATAGTGATCACTTGAAGGGTCGCATGAGCTGAGCGTTTTTTCTATATGGACTTTTTTCTGTATGGACTTTTTTCTGTATGAACTTTTTTTGTACCTACGATGAGTGGGTTGCAGAAGAGGTGCACAAAAAAGGGCTGAAGGAAGAAAAATGTACACGGAGTTGAGTTCAGATCTTGCAACATTTTTAGTTGTACATGAGTGGGAATGAACAGAAATACATTTTCTCTCCCTTTTGCACAATGAGATCTTCCAAAGTCTCGAAGAGCACAAATTTTGTCTTTTCGAGCAAAATTCTGCCTCCAACACGCTGGCTCATTCAACACGAGCTGATATTGTTACTAATGAATTTAAAATACTCAATATAAACTTTTATTTACTTTTTCTTTTAATTTTTTAGAAGTTTTTTCAATAACTTTTTGAGTCAACTTTAAATCAAAAATTTTCTTCTAAAGGTTAGTAAATTAATAATTTTGAAAACTCCGTGGAAAAAAAAAGAAAAAATTAAATTAAAAAATTGAATTGATAAAAAATAATCAATATTTGGCTAGACCAGAATAATATAAAAATTCAATTGGTCAGTTTAAAGAAGAAAGTGAACACAACTTTTATACTTTTCAGTGATGTTTCGGCATAATTTTTATCCCATCTTTAAGATTTATTAGTGTGAAATCGTATGGATCATGGGACAGAAAACTTTATATAATAAATAATTAGAAAAAAATTGGGCTCACAATCTGACGTCTGGGGCAAATTAAGTCAATTTGTGTATATGTTTCTCTGCAGGATTACCGAAAGGCAAGATATTTTCTTCGATAGGTCAATCTTGTACGATATTTTCTGTCCTACAATTTCTTAGGCCATTTGAGAGAATATGAGTTTTTGAGCTTTTCCTATCTTTCCACTTTGCTTTTCGTGAAAGTCAACGGATAAATATAGTCACCGGTGGGGTAAATTAAGTTGATGGTATTTTCCAGCCTTGGAAATGATTTTTTACCTAAGATATTAATTGCAGTCTCTAATCAAACCTCTCATCTGTTAATCCGTTACATATCCGTGGTGTTCTAACCACTAAAACAGGGAATTATACAAATTTATCAACCATGACATTTTTCGAATGGAAGGCTAGAAAATACCTATTTATATAATAAAGAAAGGTCTGTTTGTTGGTAATCGTCCTGTCTGTACAGCTATACAAATCTACACCGTTTGTCCGATCATGATGAAATTTGGAACAGAGGCTCCCTATATCAGGCGGTTTCGAGTGGCCGTATTCATTTCCCTCCAAACTCCCTTCAAGTAGCCCAATTTTTAGCTAATTTTTACCAATATTTTAGGAATTCTTTTGAATCTCTATTCATTAATATTATTTTTTTTATTAACAATTAATTTTTATCAAAAACTTACGCGATGTGAGGCGAGCTAAATTGGAACGAAGCGACTCCATACTGCTTACATTACTGACTGAATTCGCCACAAGTGACATGTCCAGGTTAAAATAATTATACAAAGAAATCCCTTTAAGTTAGTTAAAAACACTCATGTATTTCGTATTCTGCACTACCCAGCTAGTGAAGAAATATTGAAAAGGCGTTTAAATAAAAATATTTAAGAATATCTAATTTTTTCTTAACACTCTAAAAGTACTTTTTTTTTATTCTTAAAAATGATCTGACAATCTTTTCAACATAATGATGCAGTCGATGTTCTACTTCAAATATCTCAATTATGAATCCTAAATTCCGAGCAACAAAAAATCACAGCTAATATACCGAAACATCGCTGAAAATTATAAAAAGTTTTGTTCATAGAATAGAAAATAGAATTTCTTTTATTCTATTATTTTTTAATAGAAAAAAAATTTGTTATTCTGGTGTAGCCAAATATTGATTAATTATCTTATTTTAATCAATTCAATTTCATTTTTTGAATAGGGGAGGGCGGGGCTATTTGTGTCAATTTGGATAAATCCCTGTCTGCAGGACTCCCACGGGGCAAAAAATTCTCCTCGATAGGTGATTCTCATAGGAAATTTCCTTGCCTACAACTTTGTCTCAGACCACTTTTCTCTATTTCCACGGGAAATATGAGTTTTCGAGCTTTTCCTGAACCCTTCCGCTTCTGACTTTTTTAAGAATCCGTCGACGAATATTGTCACCAGCGGGGGTAATTAAGTTGGTGGAATTTTCCGACATTTCCAAAGATTTTCCACCTGAGAGATTAGTTGTAGCTACTAACCAAACTCCTCACTTGTTCATCCACGGCAAGGAATTTCACTTTTCTATCCACTAAAACACAAAATTATGGAATTTTCTCAACCCCCACATTTTGCAACAAAAAGGTTAGAAAACATGTCAATATTTTGACGTTCCATATGATTTACATTGGTGACAATATTAGCCCCACTCGACATGTGTTGATTTGAATAATTGTGCAGAAAAATCATTAAAAGATAGTGAAAAATACACCTTAGCAACGTTTTCTGCACTGACCTAGCTTGTGGAAAAGACGGTGAGATTGGAAAATCGCTAAAAGAAAAGTGTCGGAAAATGAGTTTTTCTCAACACGCAAAACGTATTTTTGGAGGCCTCAAAATTTGTTTATTTTTTTATTCCTAAACTATTCATCTGATAATTTCCAAACTACAGTCAACTATTGAGGGTAGATAGGACTTCTTATCATAATTTTTTCAGGTGCTTCCGATTAATAACTTGGGAATAATCGCCATTTGAAAATTCCAAACTGTCACAAATAGCCCCGCTCTCCCCTAATTATTAAAAAAAATTTTTTTTTCAAAACTTACATATATTTTCACAGAGTTCCAAAATTATTAATTTACTACCTAACCTTTACAAGATTTTTGATTTAAAGTTGACTCAAAAAGTGATTGAAAAAGCCCTTTAATTTTTTTTTAAATAAATAAAAGTTTATATCGAGCATTTTCAATTCATTAGTAACAATATCAGCTCGTGTTGAATGAGCCAGCGTGTTTGAGGCAGAATTTTGCTCGAAAAGACAAAATTTGTGTTCTTCGAGACTTTGGAAGATCTCATTGTGCAAAAGGGAAAGAAAATGTATTTCTGTTCATTCCCACTCATGTACAACCAAAAATGTTGCAAGATCTGAACTCAACTCCGTGTACATTTTTCTTCCTTCAGCCCTTTTTTGTGCACCTCTTCTGCAACCACCGTAGGTACAAAAAAAAGTTCATACAGAAAAAAGTCCATATAGAAAAAAGTCCATATAGAAAAAACGCTCTCAGCTCATGCGACCCTTCAAGTGATCACCATGAGCGCTCGAAAGCAAATGATCTTGTGAATGGGAGGAAGGTCCTCCTTGCATTTCGCTTACCCCCGAATT
Organism: Lutzomyia longipalpis; assembly: GCF_024334085.1. Lineage (NCBI taxonomy): Eukaryota > Metazoa > Arthropoda > Insecta > Diptera > Psychodidae > Lutzomyia > Lutzomyia longipalpis. The sequence goes on along the minus strand of NC_074708.1, from coordinate 13,212,957 downwards.
TGCACCAGTCCGCGCGCCATCTACGTTCCCCTCAAAAGAGGAAGGTACGGAACTCTTGGATTTTTTCATCCCTTCCGAGATTGTATTACTATATAAAATCCTTCTACAATGGTCCAATGTATTGAAATAAATGTGTCCTTTCAGCCACTGAAGAAGAGCCACAATTGGGCTCGAAAGCTTTGGCATAAATTGCTGCTTTTCCTTGGGTGAGCGGGAATTTTCCTCTGACCAACACCGGAAGCCTCTTGCAATAACATCGATACGTCAGAAAAAAGAAGAAAAAAAATCGAACTTAATTCATTCTTTTTTTTTTTAAGTTAAAAAAATTAGAAATAAAAACTTGAACATTCATGCACAACGCTTGAAATTAAAATTTAACAACACTCGCCTGAGTTCGGGAAATTTCGTTTTGAATATTTTTCTGTTAAAATTTGATTTTTTCTTTTTTGTAACAGACTTAATTCATTCTTTTTTTAGGTTAAAAAAATAAAAATAAAAACTTGAACATTCATACACAACGGTCGAAATTAAAATTTAAGCAATCGGCTGAGTTCGGGAAATTTCGTTTTCGATATTTTTCTGTTAAAATTTGAATTTGTCATTTTTCATAACGGACTTAAACTGATAGGAAGCTAGCCGAAATCCAGCCGAAACGAGGTTTGCATCTTAGCTAAAACATTTGTGACACACATTGGGACACATATCATTCCACACATATTAATTAATTTACATTAAACTTATTACATGTTTTTTACCTCTATTGTAATTAATGAATCAACTGTTGATATGTGAGTTATTCACTAAAAAGACCTGCTTTACTTATGTTAGGAAAATGACCTTTTGCTACATTCACAAAGTATGCATAAGTATGTCTTCCCACGGCACAAAAGTTTAATAATCAAAAAATTCTACACAGAACCCTACGGAGTAGCTTTGGGTTCTGTTAATGGATTTTGATTCTTTGACCCCTTCTCTATCAGATCCCCATAGTGGCATACGGGAACAATCCGTTTTTCTCCAGATATGGAGCTTTTTCCGGTCAATGCGTGAAAATAAGAATTTTTACAGAGACTATTTTCAAAGAGTTCTACACAAGACTCTATGGGATCAATTTGGTTCTGTTAATGGTTAAAATTAATTGTCATCATCTTAGACCAAGTTTAATAAATCAAATAATATCTATCTATATAATAAAGAAAGGTCTGTTTGTTGGTAATCTTCCGTCGTGTTCGGCTATACAAATCTACACCGTTTGACCGATCGTGATGAAATTTGGTGCAGAAGCTTCTTATAACTGGCCGTTTCAGATGGCCGTATTCATTTTCCCCCCAAAGCCCCCCTTCAGGTAGCCCCCATATAAAAGTCATGCGTTTTTTGCGAATTTTTGAATTTGGCGCCGGAAATGTTGTATGAAAATGATTTCTTCTCTTTGCAATTTTTTTTAGGATTGATAGGTGGCCCTAATCTACTTATAATTTATATACTACTCTACATACTTATATACTTATATTATTTCATCAAATCAATTTTTTTTATCTCTAAAAATTACGTGAAGCGCAACAAATCTTCGCTCCAATTTAACTCGTTACATATAAGCATATAGGATGTCACTCAAATGTTTCAAAATTCAGTCTTGTGATTTTAAATAAAACAAAGATGACTAATATTTTATTTGGGATCGATTTAAAGTATAATTTCCCCAAGGGTATAGGCTTCAATTTTTTGTACCAAAAATTTTTCATTTCAATGATCATATGATGCTTTTATGTGAGAGTAAAATGTCTCGTACTTTTACGTGCAAATTGAAGACTCGGTGCATTGCAAAAATCTACCTGTCCACTTAGTTATTATAACTCTTTTACTTTTGTGCAGGTAGAAAACTTGCCACATCACATGTTACTTGGCACGAAAAGACACATTTCTAAAGACTTTTTTTTCCATCTCTCTAAGGGTTTATTGCCATCAACCCTCATTTAGTAAATTATTGGGTTTTTCCATTTCTTCTCCTCAGGCCTTATTTCTTTTATATAAACTCTTTGTTTTGCTCTAATGTAAACGTAAAAAAAATCTTTACATAAATTAAAACTGTGTTTTTACATTTATTCAACTTTATTGATGAGCATAATCCATTCACAGAACCCAAAGCTACCCCGTATGGTTCTGTGTAGAACCTTGTCTTTGTAAAAAATTCTTATTTTCACGCATTGACCGGAAAAAGCTCCATATCTGGATAAAAACGGATTGTTCCCGTATGCCACTATGGGGATCTGATAGAGAAGGGCTCAAAGAATCAAAATCCATTAACAGAACCCAAAGCTACTCCGTAGGGTTCTGTGTAGAATTTTTTGATTATTAAACTTTTGTGCCGTGGGAAAACATACGTATGCATACTTTGTGAATGTAGCAAAAGGTCATTTTCCTAACATAAGTAAAGCAGGTCTTTTTAGTGAATAACTCACATATCAACAGTTGATTCATTAATTACAATAGAGGTAAAAAACATGTAATAAGTTTAATGTAAATTAATTAATATGTGTGGGATGATATGTGTCCCAATGTGTGTCACAAATGTTTTAGCTAAGACGCAAACCTCGTTTCGGCTGGATTTCGGCTAGCTTCCTATCAGTCGGACTTAATTTATTCTTTTTTTTAGGTTAAAAGAAATAGAATTAATTTGAACATTTATGCACAACGGTCGAAATTCAAATTTAAACATTCGGCTGAGTTCGAGAAACTTCGTTTTGAATATTTTTCTGTTAAAATTTAAATTTTACTTTTTTTAACAGACTTAATTCATTCTTTTTTGAAAAAAAAAACCTCTAAAACCTTGAAAAACCATTACAAAAAAAAATAACAAAGGGAAACTTTTAGAGGAAATTTTCTCGCGAGGACTTGATTGAAAATTCCCAAAATAACTCTTCCAAGAATTCTGGGTTTAACAATGGATTTATGGAATTCACCGAGATATCTTTCGGCGTAGATTTAATTCCTCCTCCCAACATTCCGTTCTTGCGAATCCCGCAACAGTCAATAATTTCGAATAAGATTGAATCGCATGAAAATCCATTGAAAGCGCTTGTGCCTTCCTTCCCTCCAAGGATATATTTCACTCATTTTGTACCATCTGACACAGTGTTGACTTTTACAACCCCCAACACCCATTCCCTCTGCTTCTCTCCTCCCCAAAAACCCAGCTTCTGGAGAAGATTTGAGAACTTTTAAGCAAAACATTTACACAAGACTTTTGGGGGAAGAAATTCTTCATCTTCTCAGTGCATTTGTGCTTTAATTTTGGGCGTGAAATAATTCCCAACTTGCGGATCTCTTAGATTTTCTGCTTCATCATTTTCTTCTTTGTTTTCCATCCCACCCTCCCCCCACTAAATGAATGTGTAGTGTAGTCTCAGAGAAAATCACTCAAGAATCATCAAATGGCGCCACCAAAAATAGACTCCACGCCAGGATTGTCTGCAAGGTTGCCCTCCATTCTTCATGCCAAACATCCTCCCTGAAATTTTCTTCCATCTTCTGCTGAAGCCCCAATTTCCACTCTCTCTCTCGCGTGGAATTTAATAGTAAACAGACCCCTTGAAGGATGGTAAATAAATAAATCCACTTCCCACCCACACAAGCTTTGAAACTCCGCTTTGGGGCGCAAAAAAAAAAGAAACCAACCCCCTCTGTGTTAATTTTGTGCTGTGTATTATGGAGAAAAAGGTAACAACGAGGCACACGCATGATGCTCATTTGAAAACAAACACAACATGTCGTCCTCGTACAGCGTAATCCATTATTTTCCCTTAGCTCTGGTGTTTTCTACAAATATTAATTGATGACAGGCACTGAGAAAATTCTCAGTCACGTCCTGTTGTTACAGAAATCTTCTCTTCTACATTGTTTAAGGGGATGGGGGATGGAGTAGACAAAAAAAAAGGGGTTTGTCATCCCACAAACATTTGTGAGAGAGAAATCCCTCACCCAGGAAAATGTTAGAATTTGTGGTAATTTGTTGGAAGAACTTGGGAATGAATAATAAATTCAACAAGAACTCTCGTAACCATTTGTCACGAGAAAAAATCTTTCAAAGAGTTTAGAGTACAATAAAGGTAAAATTTTAAGCATTTTTTTGTGGAAAATTGTCGAAAGAAACTTATAAATTACGAAAATTTATTATTTTTAAGAGAATTCAGAGAGTTTTTCATTATTTTTCTCAAGCTCATTGCTAATATGGGTGAATCATAACTGTTTAATGAGTGAAAATTTAGCACAATTGGTACGAAGCTGTTCTCACACGTAAACGACTCGGGTTCGAGTAACGATTTTGCGGATTTTTTTCCTTAATTTTAAAGCAATAAAATTGCAAGATTCTATATTTTTATTTATTTTCATTCAAGTGAAAAGGAAAATTGTGGGTTATTGAAGATTTTTTTTAATTATATTCAATAAATTTTCAATTTTTTTTATTGAAATTAGATTCTTTTTTATTTTGGTAAACCCATTAAATCTCTTTAAGAATCATAAGAATCACCGAGAAAATTTTACAATTAATTAAAATCAGGAGAAAAAATAATTAACAATGAATTTCCAGTAAAATACAACTGATATACGCAATAGTTTTCAAGTGACAAGCCCTCTATTTAAAATACAAATTAGAAAATGTAGTTAGACGCAAATTGAGAAATTGTCTAAACAACCAACAAAATTTCCTAACAGCACGAACTTCGGTTGGTTTATTTATTCAAAGATGAACCCTTACCTCCTGAGTCGTTTCCCGGGACTCCCTGAAGGTCCGGCATTTGTACTGCCCTCATTGTTACCCTCGTGCTTCTTATCGGGACTCTTGAAGAACTTCCTAATTGCCGAAGCAACCTTCTCCTTTGATCTAGCTGCAGCTGACATTGTGTTGAGCCAATTTCTTTCACCAAAATCTTAAAGAAAAATCCCCTTTTTCTGCTTTTGCACGACACGAAAAGCTCTTGGAATGTCTTCACCAATTTGTCTTTTTATGCTCTTTTTTTACAAAATCCCTCGTCTCAAGCAAATGGGTTCTGCAATGAAAGTATATAGAGAATAGAATTTAAATAAATAAACAAGAGGAGAAAATTTGAAAAATATTTTATGTAAAATGCAGAGAGAGAGAGAAATAAAAGAACATCCAACTGTGGCAATTAAATATCATTTCCACTCGCATTCTTATAGCAATTATTTCCTTCTTATCTTCTTGACTTTCTTATGCGGGGCGCAATGGGGAGTATAAAAAGAAGAAGAAATAGCACCCATCCACCCGGAAGCACCCCCATACAATATAGCACGTGGTATGAAAGCGCATTGCAGATTTACGTGACTCTCAAGGTGGTGTGGGCAAATATAGAGGAAAAACGCGTCATTTTGCCATTTTCTCCTGTGTACCCTCTACTTCCGTTTCAGCTCATCACGAATGAACAATGATAAGGAAAAAAAGAGACACAAAAATATTTTCCTTCTTCACTGAGAAATTTTCCACTCAAGCAAAATATTCTCAGGAAGAAAAATCTAACAAGAAAATCCAAGGGGTTCTTATTTGTTTAATATTTCGATTTTTTAGGCGAATCTTCCGAAACTTGACGAATTATCGGAAAATGGGCGAATTATTCAAATCATTCGAATTTTGGAAAATAATCAGATGATTTTCATTCAGAAACTTCAAGGGGTTTCCGGAATATTTCGATTTCTTAGGCGAATCAATCGAATCTTAATGAATTAACCGAAACTCGGTGAATTATCCGAATCTTGGCGATTTCAAAAAATCATGGCGAATTATTTAAAACTTGATGAATCATTGGAATCTTGGCAAATAATCCAAAGATTTTCATTCAGAAACTTAGGTTTTCGATTTCTTAGGCGAATTTATCGAATCTTAATGAATTATCCGAAATTTTACGAATTATCCGAATCAGCTGAATTTTGAGGAATTATCCGAAACTTGTCGAATGATCTGAGGATTTTTATCCAGACACTTTAAGGAGTTTGCCAAATATTTCCGTGTTTTAACACTTGGAGGACTTTACTGGTACTTGCTGCCAATTGGAATTTTAAAATCGTCACAAAATAAAATCTATTGGACTTATCTCGATGAATTTAGCATCTATGTGTAGGGAATTTTAATTACTTTAAGATAGCAGAAAGAAAATCTCGAGAAAAGTCTTTTCTTTGGAAGATAATTGAGGTCAAAGTCAGAATCCAACGCGGAGGATCAAATTGGTAGTAATTACCAGTCAAAATCCCATACATTTTTGCCATAGTTTTGAGGTTATGTTTCCCCATATTTCCCAAATGAGAGTACTCTTGTTCACTTTTCCTCTGTGAAAATAAATTAATGTGGACTAATTTTATTGCCAGAAGTGACTAAAAAGTTACTTTAAAGCTGTACACATACGACAGCGTCAAAAGACGTTGTTCGTTGTTTTTTCTCACTTGCTCTTTGTCAAAATGTATCGCGCTGTCACTGTCAAACAAGAAACGCGGTTTCTATGTTATATAATCGCCTTTCTTGTTTGACAGTGACAGCGCGATACATTTTGACAAAGAGCAAGTGAGAAAAAACAACGAACAACGTCTTTTGACGCTGTCGTATGGGTACAACTTAAGAATAAAAGTTTGTGATGATTTAGGCGCAATAATAAATTATGTAAAATTGTAGCTAAAAAAGTTGTTTAAATTGGCAATTTTGCATCGATTCTACGCATTTTAGCTGTGATTCTTTCGAAGAAAAGAATAGCACAGCTTCTGTGTCCACTCTAAAACTCAAGGTCGTCGGATCGGGCTCAAACTTGGTATGAGCACGAATTAGGGTCCCCACATTTCAAAAAACGTATGCGCCGAAAAACTTTTCCTGCCGGCCGTCCGTCCGTCCGTCCGTCCGGCCGGCCGTAGTTTGGAGCTCAATTACAAGAGAACGGTAATAGATAGAGACTTGCGGTCAACGGCAAAGTTCAATTATCGACTGGAAGTCGTCCAACTATGATATCAAATTCACCCCCCCTCCCCTGCATCCGCCATTTTTAATTTTTTTCAATTTTGTTTTTGCTATATCTCAGCCCCTATTATAGGTAGAGGTCTGAAATTTTAATATGTTGTAGGGGCCTTTAAGACCTTTTCAACAATAACCCATTTCCAAAAATCGGACAAGCGGTTTAGCAAATATAGACTTTTATCGAAAGTCGGCCATAACTCCTAAACCGGTTGACCGATTTTAACCAAACCGGTTTTGAATGAAAGATCTCAAAAAGGTCTACAATTATCTATACATAGGAAGTTTCAAAAGTTACCGCTAGAGGGCCTACAATCAAAAACAAAATTTTCGATGAGTTTTCGACCAGTTTTCGATCAATATCTCAAAAACTGGACGATAGATTTCGATTAAATTTTAGTATGTTGTAGGTGATAGACACACCTTTTAACCAAAAAAAATAAAAAAAATTTATGTCGCGGTTTCTGAGATATAGACCAAAATAGGTTTCCATATGTACCGATTGTTGTAATATTGCCTTATATCGGCTTAACGGTACTAGATAGAGGATTTTTGATTGAAGTTTCATCAGGTATAGTGGGCATGACCTATCAGATTTTACTAATTTCAAAATTCAAAATGGCCGCCTTCTGCCATTTTGTTACATCAACAATTACTTTCACCTATTCACATATTTTTTAAACAAACTATCAGGCGCCCCGCGAAGCGGGGCGCCTTTTATATACATAAAAAATATATAAACATACGAGGTAAATTGTCGCTTCGCTCCAATTTACCTCGCCCCGCTTCGCGGGGATTTGTTGCGCTTCGCGCAAATTTTAGAGGAAAAAAAATTGTGATGGTTTGATTGAGGCCACTTATAAATCCCGAAAAAAAATTTGCAATGAGGAGAAATCATTTTCATACAAAATTTCAGGCGCCAAATTCAAAAATTCGCAAACACTGCATGAAATCTATATGGTGGCTACCTGAAGGGGGGCTTTGGGGGGAAAATGAATACGGCCATCTGAAACCGCCTGTTATAAGGGGCCTCTGTACCAAATTTCATCGCGATCGGACAAACGGTGTGGATTTGTATAGAAAAGTCGGAACGACGATTACCAACAAACAGGCCTTTCTTTATTATATAGAAGAAGAAGAAGATGGGAAGCTCTCATCGAACGAAAAAGAAAAAATTTGCAAAGAGAAGAAATCATTTTCATACAACACTTTAGGCGCCAAATTTAAAAATTTGCAAAAACTGCATGAAATCTCTATTGGGGCTACCTGAAGGGGAGCTTTGGGGGGAAAATGGATACGGCCATCTGAAACCGCCTTTTTTTAAGCCTTTTCCCAGAATTTACACGCGTTGGCTGTGATTCGTTGCGTGAGAAAGCCATTCCTAAAAATTTATCCACCTCAATTTTCACCACACTTGGACTGTCATCTGAAGGAAGAATCACAGCCCGTAAGTGAAACTTACCAGTACATTCCCTTTTCTGCTGGACCATCATTGTACTGATATACATATGTACAATATTTATATTTTTATTTTTTTCAGTGACGATTTTCTCAATTAAATATTTAGTAATTAGGTGTAGGAATGCTTGAAGGAGATTAAGAATTAGTGAAACTTTCGATCCTCGTTCAATAAATTGATTAATAATAAATTATTGAGCATACTTTATCAGCTGGTACTTATTACCAATTTAATCCTCCGCGTTGTGCCAAATGTTGGGTCCTCCAGTGTTAAGAGTATAATTTGTGGGGGGTTACAATAAAAAAAAGAGTATAATTTGAATTTTGGCGAATTATCTGAATCATGGCGAATTGTCTGAATCTTGGCGAATTATTTAAAACTTGGCAAATAATCCGAATATTGTCATTCAGAAACTTCAAGGAGTTTGCCGAAGATTTCGATTTTTCAGGCGAATTATTCGAATTTTGGCGAATCATTCAAATCACAGCGAATAATCCAAAAAATTTTCATTCAGATACACACCCCTTGAGAAAATCACAGTGAGGAAAATTCCATTCACAGAGACGGAATAAATTAAATACAATCTTGTGTGTCTATAATTTTCTCAACAAGAGAGATTTTATGAAAATATTCTGTCAGTAGAAAAGCATCCTCATTCTTTATTTTTTTGTGTTTTTTCTTCATCTCATTTCTCCAAGCTCTTTTCTTGCTTTCGTCATTGTTTCGCGTGGAGCTTTATTTACGCAACAACGAAATATGGGGTAAATTTTGGGTGATATAGAGAGTTTGAGCATCTCTCGCGTCTTATGCGCAAAAAAAAGAAGAAAAATGAAGAAATTCTAAAAGAATTATTATGAAAGAAGAAAACAAACTATATCTGAAATGACTTGAGAAGAAGAGTTTTCTTTTCAACGAAGAATAATTTATTGAATGCGGGAGAGGATTTAAATTCAAAAATGATCACAAAAAATATTTTTCTCTTAATGAAAACTGTCTAAATTATTAAATTTCATTACCAAGATACCAAAGTAATAAAAAATATGCTCTGAGAGTTATTTTATCAACCTTATCATGTGATGAGTAATGCCGGAAAAATGTAATAAAATTAACAATCTTTTACTTGAGAAATATATAAAATCTTCAGCTTTGCGAATATTTTTTGCCCATTTTTTTTGCACCACAAAACTTTTAAAATTAATCAAGAACTTTTTCCTCTCGCACACACACAGAAACTCCATACAAAAGTGAACAAATTGCCTTCCTTTCAGTAAGATCTCAGAAAACAATGCACAACATAAGAAGCCCCAATCAATAAAGAAGTTCTTCACATTGAAAGAACTTCAGCTCCCCATCAGTGCGCACAAAAACCTTCATTTTATCGGTAAAAGAAAGAAAAGAAAAAAAGAAGTTATATACTACACAAAGTAATTGCTAATATTTGCGTGAAAATTGTAGCTCAATTGAGAAAATAAAAATTCGCATTACTAATTAATTACAAGGGGCCTACAATGTTATTTCAACAGGTGCAAAATAAAGAGAATTAAATGGAAAAATCAATTAGCAAATAAAATTTAATAATCGCAAAATTAAATTATAATTCATCAATTAATGTCCGTCCATTTGTCTTAAGCGTTAATATTGTATTGTTTAGTGGGGGCTTTGAATAAAGGGGGAGGGTTTGTATGCCATTCACCCCCCACGCGGTGAAACTTCTCAAAGGGTTGATGGGAACATTTATCCCCTTAAGCGTACATTTGATCCCAAGATGAGAATAAACACAGTTTAAATCCCCCTTTGACTGCGGATGGGATTCCCTATCATGGCACGCGCGTTTGTGGGACAGAACAAAGGGAATCCAACATCACAAAAGGCACATTTTCATTGGGAAATGAGTGCAATTGAAAGCTCAGCCTGTGTGCAATTTACAATTCATTTGTAATACCATTTAGCGAACAGGGAGCTTTTACTTGCATTACTTTTTCATCCCTTTAGCTGCAATTTGTCCTTCCCTTTTGCATAATCTTTTTTTTTTCTCCCTTTCAAGTCAAGTCAAAGTCTTAAAGTTTCTCCGTTGGGAAAGGCAAAACCCCATCGGACTTAAATGGTAAAACTTATGGAGTTTCCGTCCTTTATAAGACAAGGGAGTGTACCTCTGATGTAGATTTCTTACACTCGCAAACGGGGTGGATTTTGTCGAGAAATTTCTGTCACCCACACACAATACATACTGCACCTCCTCCCCACAACTAGTACGCCTCCCAATCCACCCACATACAAGAGAAGAAACTACGACGAGAGCACTACCCCCCAAATGTCCCCTCTGCAACCCTTGGAGACTCTCAGAAACATACACACAACCACACCCCATGAGATAATCAAGAGATCCGATTTCATCTTAATTTTTATTGTAACAATTTACCCCTTTTGTTCACCCCTTGGGCGTGTGGGTGGTTTCCATCCCCCATTGTACATTTTGATGTGAGTTAATTCATGAAATTCCCTTCTCGTCAGTTTATCAGACAATGCGTGTGACGCACATAAAAGACGGAAGAGTCAGTTGAGTGAATTCCTTTAATATTTTATGGGACACTTTTGGGTGAAAAGAGAACCCATTTGTCATAGTTACGGAATTTTCAAGTAACAGATTGCGACGACATACACAACACTAGACGACAAAATTTTGCATTGATTTTATGCCAAAAAATAAATATAAATCAAACTTGAAAATTTTTTCATAGAAGCCCTAAAATAATATTTTGCTGAATAAATTATTTTGAAAAAGAAAGGTTTAGAAAATTAATAAAAAGAGAATAAATTCCATGAAGTACTTTTTTGGGATAATTCACTTGAAAATGTAATAAAAAATATTAGAAGTAAAGGAGTTTACCCGTTCTTGTATGGGAAAACTTCTCATTAGAGGAAATAATAGGGATACGTGTAATCTTGTAGAGAAGATTAAAAAAAACAATAAAATATAGCCAAATACTTCGTGGAAGAAAGTTCCAAAAATTTGCCCAAAAACGTAAACAATGACGTCACCATTTTGTTTTTTGTCTTTTTCAATCATACGATAAAAAATATTCTATTAAAAATTATCTACAGAGCATTAGCATGAATGCTACTAAAAAAAAAGACAAGATAAACAGAATAGTAACGTCATTGTTTACATTTTTGGACAAATTATAGAAGATTCGGTCTATATCGTCTATATTGATAAGAACTCCTTTCCTTTCGCTCTTCGTAACATTTGTCTTCTTTTACAACACTTACATAAATTAAAATCTCCATAAAAACGTTGTAAAGTATGTTAAACCACACTTAAATACAAATTAAATATGTGAGGTTATGTTCCTCACGCGTCAGTATCTTGCTCACAACTTCAACTCTTTATTCCATAAAAAAAAGAACGCACAGAATGCTTTGGATGAGGGAGAATTTTTCATAGGAAACATGGGGATGCCCAACCCCGAGAAATCAGTACTTTTCGTGAGGCAGCGGTTTCTTCCGATCAAAAGAAGGGATCAGTTTACACAATTCCACTTGCAATCGAAAGTACATTTAATTAGCTTTCGATTGATCCCTATCTCATCATCGAAATAACATTATTAATATAAAAAAAGTTAAAGTGTTTCTCGGGAATCGGTCGAGATTGAGCGAGATTCGAGAATTCCTCATACATTTTGTTCAACAAAAAGTGACTTTTCTTCACAGAAAATGAGGTTATACCATCCCCTTGATAGGAAATTAACTTTTTATACATAATTACTTTGAAATTTTAATGAATTAAAAGAAAACTTTCTTAATTTCTCACAACTTTTCTTATTAGCATATTTATTAGAAGAATTCTAGTGTGATGAAGATGGTGCGAAAAACTTTGTAAGAATAATGTCAGAGTTTTAGTAAAATATTTATAAAATTTATTTTATGTCACATACAATAGATATGAAGACAAAGTTTTTAAAAAAAAGTCATAAAGCCAAACATTAATTCTAAAAGTTTTCGTGGCCTTATCAAAATTCAATGGGAATTTCTAAGATGGGAGTTGAAACAAAAACGAGGAAGTCATACAATGCGTCATTAATTGCCAAAATTTCCAAAAGACTGAGGAAAAAGGGTTCAAAAGGACATCCATAAATCACTTTCACTTGTTCCCAAATGGTTTATACCACCCAAGACAACTATAGAATTTCAATAACTCCGAAATTATATAGCGCTTGTATTGGTTATAGAAGAAATCACCGGATGAGAAAATGGGATGATTATAGGGAGTTATCGGTTGATTTTTCATACATACACACAATTTTGTGGTTGATTTTCCTTTACTCGCATCTTACTCATACATAGAGCTATAGGTCATTAACATTCTGACTTTTCTTTCTTCACTGTTCTCCTTGAAGGGAAGTGGGTGGATTCCAATGAGATTTCATTTCATCTCCCTCCCACACTATATACTAGCGATAGGATAAATATTAATGAAGTGACTTGCAGAGATGTGTTCCAGAATTAGTTCTAGAACTTTTTTCTCCCACATCTTATCACTAACTTTATTTATTTCTTTTTCTTTCACATATATGCTAAAATAAATGTTTCCAGATAAGGGTGAATATCTTTTAGTTCTTTTTTTTCAAGGTGGGGAATTAGTAATTAAAGGTATACACGGAACTTTTGTTGCATAAAGGAAAGGAATAATACCTAATTTTATTAATAATTTATTTATTTCCTTTTAATTTATTTATTTTGTAACTTTTTATTACAAAAAAATCCCATCTAATTCGGTAGAAAAAATATTCTATAAAGACTCATAGAAAATATAAGGCTAAAGATATATTTAATATTTTAATTTTGAAAAAGGAGTTTATTCATTTTTGTATGGAAAAATAAACCCTAATTCGGGGAAACAATCAGAATTAATCTTGTAGAGAATGAAGAAGAAAATTAGAAAAGAATATCACAGTTTCCACTTAAATCCCTTAAATCAGCTGGGAAAACCGTAAGATTTGCAAAAAAATCTATTTTTTTATAATTTTATTAGGTAATTTTACTTTAAATCAATTACATATAAAGATAATCCGCCCTTTTTACAACAACTGATTACAAAGCAAAAAGAAAAAATAAAAATATAAGAGTAGAAAAACAAAAAAAAACATAAAGAATTTCCAAATAAACAAAAGAAAGAAGAAAACTGAAAAATAAAATGAGAACCTACATTTTTCTCGCAAAAAATTCAAACTATGACGTCATCATTGTGTTTTTAATGATTTTTTGATACATGATGCATGCTTTGTTATTGTTTGACAAGTGTGATTTATGCTTCATGCACTAAAAAAGTGACGTCATTCTTCTTATTTTTGAGCAAATCTTTACTAGTTTATCCCAGCTAATCCAAGTGGGGATTTTCTATTCATTTTTTGAATCTTTACAAGATTATACGTAGGTAACATTTTATTTCCTCGAATCAGCAGTTTTTCCTTAAAGAAACGAATAAACTCTTTTACAAAAAAGTTAATTTCTTTTTTATTTAATTAAACTTTTCTCTACAACAAATATTTATTTTAAGTTTAGATTTTGCTTGAACGGATTGAATTATTTGAAAAATATTCCGATAGAAATATTTCAAACGTAAAGGCGTTACTTTTCACGTAAGAATTTTACAAATAATCCAAGATAAAACTTTCACGGACCAGAAAAGATCGTTTTTAATCACCTTAAACTAATAAATTCTCTCAAGAAAAGAATTTACCTTAAAATGGATTAACGTAAAATTTTAATTTCAAACTTTCATCAATTTTAAGTAAAAAACTTTTCCAATTTTACTTTCCAGCATTGTGTTATGTAATGAACGTTAAGAATTTATCATACAACAACAAATAATCCATGTAGAAAATCACAATTACATCCTTCTAAAACCATTTTATTGCGCATTAACTTTTAGTTATTGCATTTGAGAAAAAAAAACATATTAACCGTAATTCATTTTCCACGCGTGAAAACCCCTTGAATGTGGTGAATGAAAAAGAAAAGTCCCTCCGCCAATAAGTATTGGAGGGGATGTTGGAAAATTTATGGCATATGTGGAAAAGACACATTATGGTGCTTTTTTATTTGATTTTTTTTTCACAAATTGTTTCACTCAACTCTGCTTTCTTCTTGGGGTTGGGGGACGTAGGATAAAATAAATTTTATTCTCTGACGAATTAATGTTTGCCGAAAAGCCAACCACGCACACTGAAAAGCGGGAAAATTTTCCGCGCAGATGAAGAGGAAATTTTTTTTCTTTCTGAGGGTTTGCCTCAAAACCAACGGGGGTGGAAATTTATGTATCTATTCTGTATGTAGAACTTTTTTTTTCTCTGAAGTCAAATAAAAATATTCTCTTTTGCTCTCTTTTTTTTGTATCTGACGGGCAATCACTGAATTAATTTCCCACCTGGGAGTCTCTTTAAAAGTCCAATTGCTCTTTTTTCTACTTTTAAATTTTATATTTCTCCCTTTTTTTGTGTTGGTAAGGTTACCCTTTTTTGTGTACTAGAGGAAAAACGGGGGATATACATCCATTTGAGGGTGAATTAAATGTTGCACCTTTTGCTTACATACATATATTAAACAAAACCACCCTCCTCCACAGTCTAGTGATCATACCAGACAGAGAACTCTCTACAGTAAAGAGAAAGAGAGACTCTAAAGAAGGCTAAGAAGGGTCAGAAAGGTAGAAGGGTAGCTAAGCTAGCAAAAAAAAACCACCCTTCTATGTATTTTCCTCTCCCCTTTACCACCCCCTGTATTATAAGTAGCATGAGGAAACAGCTTGAAAAAATACGCATAAATATCAAGTGGCTGTTTTTCTTTGAGGGAAAATTATTTAAATGGATAAGGGAGGAATTTCAATTAAGAAATTGCTGTCATATTCTAATCTCATGTTAAGTATTTATTTCCTCATTCTATAGGGGAGTGTAAAAGTGAGAAAATAATATGTACCGTGTTTTTCTTAAATGCAAATTTATTCATTTTTTCTTTCATTTATTTTCCCTCTTTTCTCCATAATCTCACCATGTTTCTATTACATTTAAATTGAATTTTTAACATTTTATGAGTTTTCTTTTTGAGTATTAAAGGCTTTCCATGCTTTTCATTGATTTCGTGGTTTCTAATTTTCTTATTATTGTTGGTATATAGGTGAAGTATACGACTGTATTTGAATAGAAAACCTCTTAAAGGCAGCCATCGCTATATATTTACATTTACCAGGTTATAGAATTTAAAATTTGTTCGTTTCTCCGCCATTTTGGACGCTTGTTTAAAAGGCAAATTTAATTTGAATAAATCATAAAATATGCATTAAATGCGAAATTTTTAAAATTATTATATAAGATGTCATCACTTTTAATTATACCCGTAATAAATCAATTTTGTGATATTTAAGGACGAGTTTTGTTGTTTAATTTTGCAGTTTAAGCAGCCATATTTAATTTCATCTCAATATGGCGATTACACTCATCTTTTAATAAGCTTTCTTTTAAAATGTTGAATTTTTTCAATCGGTGTACGCAGTCAGAAAAAGGAAAGAAAAAACAGCATTTATGCTATCCAGCGACGCGTTTCGCCAAATGTTTATTGTTCTTTTAAAAGTCTTACTAATAATTTCTGACGTAATTAATTAAAGAATATATTAGCAATTTTACTGGGGACTGCGGTCAAATCCCCCAGTAAACTCTGATCTTCGTTCTTACAACTAAAAGAACTCTCAAGTGCTTTCGACAGTAAGGTTAAGCTAAAAATGAATTTTCACTCAACTCTCACCAGAACTCTCGGCTACTCTCTTGCCTCTCTTTCTTTCTCTTTGTCCAATTTAACCCTCTTCGCTCTCTTCTCTTCTCGCGCCTCTTACCGCGGCTACCGCTGATTTAGGGACACTCACTCTATGAGCAGGCTGACATTCCCTGAATACTGAATCGGTGCACTACAATGGCAAATTAATTTTAATTTTTTTCATTGACACAGAAACATTATGCTTGTATCCTCCCCATAAACTTGGTCAAATTGGTTAACCTCCCGATCATGCCCCAGTCATTATATCCACATGTCAATAGTTTTTTTTACGTGATTTATTATTTAAATTTTATATTTATGTACTAAAGCATATTTTTATTACCCCATTTATTCACAAAAATTTCTATAAAACAACACTTCAATTTCCTCCCTCTTTTTGTTCGTGGGAAATTCAATTTTTTTTTAGGGGAGAGATGACGTCAAATTTTTTGGTGTGAAAATTCATAATGAAATGAAAAATATTTTGCCATTTTGAATGCCCTTTTTGCGAGGGATGAGAGGGAAAACAGAATCTGTGTGGCGTAAAATTACATCAAGGGAGATGAAAATAAAATCACATTGCTCGTAATTTGTTGAAATTTTGCTTTACATATAAAAGCTTTTCAGAGGAGTGTGGAAGAGATGACAAAAATGACCGAATGTATGAAAATTTAATTGAATTATACAATTTTTGCATACATCTGCGGTTCAGAAGAGACTTTTTTTTGCAGAAAATTCTGCTTAATGGTTGAAAATTTGAGGATTTTTTTTGTCTGTGTAAAATGCTCATTTTGTACTTTCTCCGTTTCATTGTCTCATGAATTTGCTTGCTTGTTGGTCTTTTTTTGTTCATCTCATTCTCTGGGTGAGCACATTGAAAGAACAATGAGAATAGAATTAAATTAATTTAAATTGGACATCTTCTATCAATCTATTAATAAAATGAATGAATTTTTTCACATCATTTTTACTGCGTGTCATGAGAAAATGATTTGTTTTGAGAACGAACCATGATAAATGTTTAGTTCTTACTGTATTATGGTCATTTATTCGATTTGCCATTTCTATTCAATAATTCCTTCATATATTGATTGAATTCTGTGGGTTTTGCAATTATTTTCCTCCCATGTTCTACTGCCCTGTGAACCACCCCTTTCCTATTTACTTCACCCCCGTTATAGGGAAAATATGAATATTGTTCGTAATAATTTTTCCATTGCTTTTCCCTCTATTTTCTCTTTTTATTTTTGCTTTGGGCATAATGTCAAAAAATTGCATACACGAGGAAAAACAACAAAATTCTAAATAGAATAAACAAAATAGACAATCAAAAAGCAAGGAATGTTACAAATAATAATATGATTGATCGATAAATTCTACAATTTGCCCATTTAGAAGTGTTTTCTCACACTCCCCTCTTGACAATTTCAATCAAATATTTTGCACCAAGTGCCCCAAATCAATGCTCTGGGACTACATTGATTGACATCCCACCACACCCCCCCCCCATGAGGGGTTTTTGCATTCAAAATATCCTTCATATCTCTTTCAATCCTCCCTCTATATGGTCTCTAGTGTGCTCTCAATATCCACCCCCAACACCATCCTACACACAGAAGTGAAGATTCAATTACAATGCCAAGGATATGGATTTGTGGATGATAGTTGACAACAAGCCATACACACACAACAGAGAATCCTCCATCAAATACATCCCTATAGGTATGATTTTCCTGACCAAACAAAACTTCCCTCCTGAGAATGGATCTTGAAATTTTCCAGTCAAGTTCACATTTGTGATGAAATTCCATGGAAAAGCAATCCCCGCAACTCGTCGATTGGTTTAAATTGAAAAAAAAATATGAAATTGATGCACAGGGTCGAGCTTATAAAATTTTCATCATACACATAGCTATGTGAATGTGGACAATGCTCTATTATGCTTATCATGTAACTACTCGTGGTTGTTGTGTATTGGATAGTAGCTTTAAATATCGTGACTGATTAATTTTTCAGTATGTGATTGATGTGGTATAAAGATAGCCTTCCCCCTCCCCCTCCCCCTCCAGTCAGGACAACAGAATGGAAAATATTTTGATATTATGAATGGAGAGAAAAACTAATCGGTTTTCATGCAAATTATTTATAAAGAAACTCCTTTTCGGAATTTCTCAGTATGAATGGAGATTAACTGGAAAAAGATTTCTCTAAAAATGCGAACAATGACGTCATATTTGCGTTCTCAATCTCTTCCAATGCATAAAGCATTCGTGCTAATGCTTCATCGATGATTTTTGACAACATAATTTATTACTTAATACATTAAAAAGGGATAAAAATATCGTAATGACGTCATTGTTTCCATTTTTGGATAAATCTTTCAAGATTCTCCTCACAGTAGATCACAATGAAAAATTGGGAGTTTTTTTACGATTCTTCTCTTTTTGATTCTTTAAAAGACAATGCTAGTTATATTTATTAAACGAATGATGAATTTCTTCATATATCGATGAACAAACTCCTTTACGTTTTCAAAAAAGACGCCATCTTTTTTTTTCAAGCGTCCTCTACTTCCATTTCTATTTACAGTCGTGCTCTCGTGGTAGGACCGTCGTCAAAATGACTTCTCCGCGGTAAAACGGCTTCAGAATGAGGAATTTTGCCTTCGCAGTGGGACAATTAGTATCCTACCTTTCCAATAGTACTAATTGTCCCACTGCGAAGGCAAAATACTTCATTCTGAAGCCGTTTTACCGCGGAGAAGTCATTTTGACGACGGTCCTACCACGAGAGCACGACTGTATTGTAAATGAATTCTATTGAATTAAATATATTAAACCGATTTTATTGAAAATTTTTTGGTACAGCAATGAAAATTTTGAAAATAATTTTGCTTGAATCGGGCTTATTTTGTATGAGTTATTGAAAAATCTTGGGAGAAATTACCGTCAGGATTTCTAAACAATTGCATAATCTAAACTCCTGATTCATCCCTAAACATTTCTTACGTAAAGAAGTATTATTCCTGAAATTTTCATTGAAATCAGTCAACCAGCTTCAAGGAGCCAGTAGAAATAGGCAAAATAAAATTTCTTCCAATAAGAAATGTAAATGAATAAGAAGAAGAATTTGTACTTGATAGAAGAGCTCTCTGATTGGCTAATAAATTCGTTAAATTATTGTAGTTTTCATTGGCTACCTCATCTTTTCAAGTCACCGCATGGAGGGGAGCTTCAGTGTAAGGTTATTTTGAATTGCGTATTAATTATCATTTAAAATGTTCTTTTGCTAAAATTAGGCTTTTTTGCTAATTTTCTATCCTATTTACTTCTCAAACATTCATTTTCTTAAGCTTTGAAAAAAAATATCACAAAATCTTCAAAAAGGGATTGATTCTGTCAAAAATCTTTTCTTATATAATCAAAAAAAAAATTGTTAGATTTTGACTGATGATGCTATCAAAATCCTTCTATTATCATGTATTTTAAAGGAACGCCAGAGATTTTCTCTTGGGAAAATCTTTCAGAAAAGTCTTAAAAGATTTCTGTAAGATATTTAGGGGAACGTGGCCTAATTCGGACCTCTTAAGGCCTTTTTCAATCCCCTATTACTTAAAACTGATAAAACATTAAATGTAGAAAGTTATGGGAGTTAAAAGGGCATTAAAAGGCCTTAAAATGGTAACTACCTTTATGAATATTGCTTTTTATTTTATACCATTTTTTCTAATTCTGCGCAGACCTTTGAAGGTCGGAATTGGGCCACGTTCCCCTATGATTTTTTTTCAGTATAAACAATCGGTCAAAATCTTTAAATATTTTATTCAGAATACCAAAAATATTACAATTTGCGAATTGTTTTGTAAGATAAACAAAAGATTTTTGACAGAATCGATGCCAAATATTGAGATTTTTCTCTTTGAATTGAATCCAGTTCTAAATAAGTTTTCTCCTCTTAAATTTTCTTCCAAATAATCGCTTTTTCTTTCAAGTGTTTGACCTGTATTTCGGAGCATAATAACATTGTTTCTTTTGATTGTTTATTATTTTGCAGATTGTGACCTCATTTACCCCCTCCAACGGTACGATAAAACATCCAAAAATTGCGCTTCCCTTTAAATGCTAATGCAAGCTGCCCAAAATTGTTTTTCAGAGAGAGAGTTTCTTTGACTTTTTTTTGGTCATGGTGGTGTCTCAATTTTCCATCTTCTTATTCTGAATTGACGCGTAGAGAAGGAAAAAAAAGCAAACCATTCACCATATAATTTCCAGTCTATAAATTTTTGGGAATTTCTTCGACCATTGAGACATACAATTGAGACACTTGCTCCACATTTTCCCTCATTCCCTCTCTGCCTGTGCCCGCACCACCACCCCATCCTGGACTGACCATCCCCCGCCTTTTGCGAAAAGTACTTTCATTTTGGCTTTTAGTGCATCATTTTAGTGCCAATTTTCCAAGGATTGGATTTTATCTCTGACCCAGCCCCCACTCTTTGGGGGGAAAATTACACGCACGTCTTTGCTTCATGATCATCCCCTTGGGGTGGTGCCCGTGGATCTGCATCATCCCACGAGGCATCATTTGTGATGTGTGTGTGTGGTTTTCTTGCTAATTTCCACACTCACTTGATTGGTTGGAAATGCGAGAAAATAAACCCCTCGATAGAATATATATGTATATTGTACATAGCATGGGGGGATGAAGAAGAGAGAAAGCAGAGAAGAAACTTGTGGGTGGGTTATGTGGCTAAAAATAGAAAACACAGCCAGAGGGGATGTTAGATCCCATACTCTTCCCACTGTTTTTTTCTTCCTTTTAGCATTTTCCACCAGTTTATTGGGGAAAATTTTCCTGGAGATGCTCTCTTAAGACGAAAAAAAAATTAGCACTCCCCCAACCATTGAGGAGCCAACAAACAAAGAGAGTTTCTTCGGCAAATTCAGAGGCATTTGCCCCCCCGAAAATCTTTTCTCGCCCTGGAAATTCGCACCTTTTTCTTTGCTCCCCTCAACACTCAGCTAATCCAGCCACAGTAAACAGGAAAATTCTTTCACAAATAAACACTCTGTGCAATTTTATATAATAATTTTTTGGGTGACTCACACTACTTGAACATTTTCTCTCTCTCTCTGTGTCGCTTCAATTTGTATGCCGTTTGGGGCAAAAATGATTTCACGCTGTTGACACGACCAGAGACACCAAAAAACTAAAAATCGAGTACTTCTCGCGCTGTGTTGTTGCCCCTTTGGGTTTGGCGCAAAAGCATGAGAGTCACGCAATCCCATGCAAGTGGGAAAGAGACAGAATTTCAATCCCATTGTAGCCGGATGGGGAAAATCAATAGGAAATCCAGGATTTTTTTTTTGCCAGCCTAAATCCTTTCTTGCAATTTGGGCGTCTTTAGGGGGATTCTTTTTGCCTGACATTCCTGCACATCAATCTCTTAGACACGAAGGAGATTTTCCCAGATAATCCCTTGAAGTGAAAAGTTTGGGCGCATTTACGTTGTGCGTCCAGGTGCGATGGGTAATGCCATGTGGGTGAGAAAGAGATATCCGGAGGCCGCTCTCTTAGTGCAGACATCAGCCAAATTTCTCTGGGTGAAAGTGGAGACACTTGGCAACATCAGCAATTTCATGATTGTCTCTCACGCTTCTGGGATTTCCCCGGAGTGTCGTGGCATCTGGACTTGATCACTTCTGTATGCAAATAAATCATATTTCGCTGACTCAAATAGCTCAGACGGAATTCCCCTGATCATCCTAAGTTAAGCCAGCATCAAATTAGAAATCTAATATTTGTTAATTTTTGCGAAATATCCAGGAAATTTCGCAAAATTCCTAATCTTTTGGGATCGAGAAGTATCTCTTCCGGACACTGTAACCTTCTCAGAACACTCAGATAAGCCCCCATGAGATTAACCAGCAAATTCTCTCTCCCTAGCAAACATAAAAACATCTGGCTTTGTTCTAAAAATAAAATCAGAGCCTTTTCCGCCTAAATTGCAGTATTTTTGTGCATTAATCACCCAGCTATATTTAGAATTGAACATAAAAACAAGAAAACTTTCCAAAATTGAGGTTATGTCAACACGTACCTTTCGTCCTGGATTTTCTCCCCCTCTCAATTTATTCTCTGTGGCACCTTTTGTACAATCACAAATAATTTTTTTACTTCATATCACAGTATTCTAATTGGGTGAGAAAAGTCACAAAGTGAAAATGATGAATGAGAAGAAAAAGGAATTTTCTTTTAGGGAGAAAAAAACAAAACCCCGCTCAAAACAAAAACAAAATGACAACTAGCGCCACGGTGCGGGAATTTTCTCCTTCTGACATTTTGTTTGTGGGGAAGACGCGTTTGTTTGCACATCACACGCGGATTTTGATTGATTTTGTGGGAACCCTGAGGAAGTAATCGTGGAGAGAATGTCCGCAATATATACGCAGCAACAGCAGCAGCCACCACCACCACAGCGTGGTCCTCCGGGGGCTCCAAATCGCGTGATACCCCAACCACCGAGTACGGCGACCATACAGAAGATACTGGATGAGAATTGTAGCCTCATCCAGAGTATTCAGGCGTACCAGAGTGAGGGAAAGCACCAGGAGTGCATGTCGCACCAGCAGGCACTCCATCGGAATCTCGTCTACCTGGCCAATTTGGCAGATTCCACCCAGAATATCCCGCAAATTCTTCCAGTGAGTCCATTTTGTTTTGTCGACTTTTTTTTTATTGTTGCGCGTTCTAATGGAAACTTTCCATCTGCTATAGCCACCGCATATTCTGCAATCAATGCCACCGGGACCGGGAATGCATCCTGGCCCACCGGGAAATGCTCCACCACAGATTGGTGGCCCAATTCCAGCACCTGGGCATGCTCAGGTTGAGGGGAATCAGCCCCCGAGTCAGCCTGGACCGAATTATAATGCTCCACCGGGGGGACAAATTCCACCGGCTTCACAGCCACAGGCGCAGCAGGGGCAGCAGCATCATGCTCCAGCTCCACCCACAGGAGCTCAGCAGCCACCACAGCAACCGCAGCAGGCACAGCAGCCACCGCAGCAGCCACCACATCAACCGCCAACAACTCAGCAACAGAATGCAGCTCCTGGGGGACGTCCAGGTGGTCCCCCTCAGCCACAGGCACCACAGAATCAGGCACCGCAGCAGCCGCAACAGCAGCCTCCACCTCCGCCACAAGCCTATCCCAGGGCTGGAGCATATCAGCAGCATGCACACTATCCGGGTTATCCACCACAGGGACAACCCTATCCAGCACAAGGCTATCCTGGCCCAATGTCATACGGCCCTCCCGGACAGAACTATCCACCCAATAGTGGAGCTCCTGGTGGATACCATCACGGTGCTCTGCCACCGACTGTCACATCAGCAGGTGCTCCACCACCTGTCAGTGCGTACCACAGTACGTCACAGCATCAAGCCGGTCCTGGGGGTTATCCTCCACCACCCAATAGCCAACCATCTGGGCAGCAGCAGCCCCTCTATGGGCCCCCTGTTTCACAAGCACCTCCCGGACAATATCCTCCACCTGCATCAAGCGGCCCGCCGCCCCCAATGGGAGCTTACTCAGGCTATGGGGCTCAAAGCCCGAGCGCCACCTCGTATGGGCAGCCCGGTGCTCAGGGGCAGATGCCACCGGCTCAGGGAGCCTACCCTCCAGCTCCGGGGCAACAAACCTATCCGCCCCAGCAACAGTATCAACCACCAGCTGGCTATCCAGCTCCACAGCCACCAATGGGTCATCCTCAGGTATCGGCTGCCAGTCAAGGACCTCCTCCGCAATCATCTGCACCCCCAGCTGGAGCTCCACCAGCTCCCGGGGCCAATTACACAAATCAACCAAGTCCCGGACAAACCCCATCGCCCAATTCCAATGGAGCTGCTCCACCAACTACTCATCCGGGCCCCATTGCTGCTCCGGCACCTCAGCAATCGTATCCACCACCACCGGTTTCCGGAACACCCCCCAATCAACCGTACTCCTCGCCACCGTCTTCCGTGACACAGACAACGTATTCCCAGGCTCCACCGAGCACTTCCTCATCACCAGCCCCAACTGGAGCCTATCAGCCGCCTGTGTCGCAACCCTATGCTCCCCCACCGGGGGCACAGCCCTACTCAGGACCAGCTGGAGCACCGGCTCAGTATCCACCGCATGGGTATCATCAGCAGGGCTATCCACCATCGCCAATGCCTCAGGGGCAGTACCCTGCACCACAGGGGTATCCGTATCAGCGTCCTGCAGCAGGGCAGATGCCACCGCCAGGACCCCAAGGAGCCTACACGTATGGCTATCAACCTCCACAGTAGGCGCAGTACCCTGCTGAGGGAATTGCCGAGATTGTATCGTGACTTGATGTGCAGAATGTTTTAGCATGGAGATGAGTCTCTGCCGTGTATCTCAATTTTACATTATTACTGCTAATCTCTCCTATATGTAGTCTCTCGATGTGTCAATAGAAGAACGTCTCAAATAATTTGAAAGATCTTTTTTTCTCACCTTTTGTGTCTCTCATTTGAGTTTTTTTTGGAATCCAATGAGAAGCTAAGAGTCGATGCTACAAAATGCGTGTTGGCAACTCCCCCAGTAACCTCTGATCCTCGGTTTCACAGTTGAATGCGACTCATGCGACACTCGATGAAGGCTAAGAAGACTAAAGGCTCTTTCTAAAGAGAAATTTCTCGCGCGGTGCGGTGCGGCGAGGATTTCGTCGCTTCGGATTGGCCGAAAAACGTTCTCGTACGGTGCGATGAGAATGTGTGTGCCATTTCTCGCTTCTGATTGGCTGTAAAGTAGTTTTAATTCGACTGGATTAAGACGCAGATTTCCTGCCGACGCTTCCGGAAAGAGTTCTGAGCTACTAAAATCTTCTTTGTCAATCATTATAAACTCACCACTGCTGAGCTACTATTTTACCACTTTTTTCTCATATTTTAATTCACCATTTTCCGTTCTCTTCTATTCTCGTGTCTATTAGAGTCTGTTGCGTGATTGTTCAGACTTTTTGAATTATTATTTAATTCAATTCAATTTAATTTATTCATTTCAATGGGTTTATAGCTTTCTGCATTCATCGCCGTCTTAGCGTTGTTACCAACCTCCAAGACCAAACGATAGAAAGTTCCTTTCACTGGTTGTATGTTCTTGGTCATTCATTGACCTAAGGGATGGTCACGTTATTTTGGAAACTCGAGCGAACAAAATCGATCAAAAAACTGTTTTTTCGGTGTTAAATCTTAATTCCGAGTATCAGCAATCGTGGCGCTAGTTGTCAAAAATGTAAAGAAAGTGATGTGTCACGTGGTACGCGTGACGTCATTGAGTACACAGTACAATGGTATTTTAGCTCGATAGAGTTTCCAAAATAACGTGACCATCCCTTATTTACAAAAAGGGGAATGCCCATTGAAAGACTACAATCAAGCTGAGCCATACGGCTGTGTAGCTGACTTACTACAAAAAACTAATACACCATTCACTTTACTACAGCATCAATCAACAGAAATGAAAAAAAAAATGGAAATTATTTAATTATTCTATCGTTTTGGGCAGCGCGGCCTACTGCGTTCTTCCTTCATGGATCTGACAAAATTCACTACTTCAAGTTTCGTGGTGAATTCTGGAACTATTTCCAGTCAAATGTTAGAATCTTCCAGTGGAATTCCCCCGCTAACGCTAAAATTTTGAGGTTATTGAGACAAATTCTTGAAATTTACTTTGGAGTCAGGGAGCTACATCCGGAAAACGGAATCTTCTGCTCTTAAACCTCTTAAACTTAAAAACAAAGAAAAGAATAAAAACAACAAATAAAACACATTTTGTAGTCTTTCTAATTTATTTTCTTTATTCACTCTTCTCGTGACTTTGGTTTTCTTTACCTTCAACCGCCTTTGTGCCCTTTCCGCCAAATCCCACCTTCTCCCTGATAGTCGTCCAGATGCTCTTTGGAGCTTCCTTGACGACGATCACAATGCGCTTTGTGGACATGTTGTGAATGGGTCCAAAGGCTAATGCAACCACGGTGCAGGCTAGACAGATAACATTGTAGGGCATGCTGAAATCAGGCACAGGGAGTGTCAGGAGGAGGGATTCCGTGCGGATTTGAACGTAGTACCCCGGCCGGGAGGCATTGAAGCTGTCCACGAAGAGAGATCCATCAACAGGGACGCCTGTGTAGTTACGGGCAACGGGGAGTTGTGCTGCAACAATGGCTGAGCCCAAGTAGTGTCCGTGATTGGCATCCGGAGGGTATTCCTGCCATTTGAGGAAGATGTAGTCGAAGTGAATGGACATTTCGACGGTTGTTCGAGCTGGAAGCCGAAAAGCAACTTCCAGGTGATATGCACGACGTCTCTGCTGCCCAGGGATGTACTTTACAGCTGCTGGCTTAATCTGCTGCCCATTTGGGAGCTTTAGGGATAACGTGTGGAGGTAGACTGGTACAAACCACGGGATATTCTCCTGGACAATAACATTCAATTCTGCCCAATGTGTATTGATGACCTTTGTAACGATCCTCCCACGTTCCTGACCAACACCCAGAATGTACCTCTTAGCGTACAGTGGTGGCGGTGAAATTAGAGTCACAGCAGGCTTAGCATCGGGCTTCCGGACAGCCGCCAAATTGAACATCCTTCCGGGAATTTCCTTCTTTATATCGTACACAGCGAAGGAAGTCTCAATGCCACCCCTTTTGGATGTCACTGTGACCTCTGGGGAGGGGGTAAAGTCAAATTGCTGCGAATGCGTGACATCCAGGTAGATTTTGCTGGATTCAGCCAATGGGCAGGATCCACTCAGACCCTGCCCAAAGAGCTTCCTCACTGACCAATCTTGTCCACCCAGAAGAATTTGATCATAAACCAAATTGACAGTTTGCTTAATTTCCAGCAACTTCCCCGTCCCCTTCCCAGGATTCAGCTGCCTCACGTGGATACCCAGGGAATGGTAATTTGTGGAATGGATGTGATTGGAGTTCAAGAGCGACAGGAATCCCTCACTGTGCCCACACGGCAAGAGCTTCTTCCACGGTGTAAGATTCTCCGTACAAACAACCTCATGGGGGAGTGTTGAGTACCTCACGTAAGTCGAATTGAGCGGGGCGGAGGCGTAAAATTGCGGCCGGATTGTGTAATGCGGCTGAACGGTGTTGGTGTCATCAATAAAGCCCAATGAGGCACACAGAAGACCCGAAAGTGTCGCAACAAGCTTCCTCCATTGCTCATCAATCTTCTCCGGGGTATTCTGTTCCTCCTGCGCAAACCAGGCCCACACTTCAGCACCCGGAGCCGCATCAATCACCGGATAACCCCAACTTTCATACCTCCACAAGACATTTGTGAGACTCACATGAAGTTCCCGAAGGCTGTACACGTAGAAAATCTCCGCAATGGAACGTGGAGCAAGGTGTGTGTGATGAACTGGCAGGAAAATTAAGAGAAAAATCAGATAATTTTCACTCAAAGATAAGACACAAGAAGAGCAACCAAACTTACGATTTTCTTTCTCACTGTACTGCCATTTCGTGGTGAATTGAAAGAATGTGTTTACATGGCCACTGGGCAGGGGCTTGATGAACAACTCCTCGTGGAAATTATCTCTGTACTCACAGGAAATCACATTTACGGACAATAAAAAGGAAATGAGAAAAAGCAACATTTTTTTGTTTATAAAATATCGGTGACTAGTGGCGCCGTCTAGCGGAGGAATTGACTTTGAAAAATCCCCTTTTGCATGTTATTCAAGAACTCCACGGAATTTCCATGGAAATGTCGTTTGTGTTCTTAGAAAAAAAAATTAATTTTTTTTTAAAATTCTAAATGCAATTTTTGATTTTTGATTAAAATGCTTTAAATGAAGACTGCAGTCTAGTGGACCCCTTAATTCGGGTAGGAGAGTGGCAAAAAATGCTTATCACTTGGAGGACAAAACTGGCAATTGCTCCCAATTTGACTCTTTTAAACCATCATAGATTAAAATCTACCCACTTATCTTGATAAATTCTACATCTATGTATAAGTGACTTAAATTACTAGAAGTTCGTTAAAAGAAAATCTAGAAAAACGTTTTCTTTATCTTTATAATCGAAAATTAAGTTAAAAGTTTGAGGTTAGAAATTCGTGTCCTACAAGTGTTAAAATGAAATGTTTATCGTTTTACGAGGTAAATTGTCGCTTCGCTCCAATTTTCCTCGCCCCGCTTCGCGGGGGGTTTTGCGCTTCGCGCAAATTATAGAGAGAAAAAATTGTGATGATTTATAAGTATGATTGGGCACACTCATCAAACCCAAAAGAAAAAATTTGCAAAGAGAAAAAATCATTTTCATACAACATTTCCGGCGACAAATTCAAAAATTCGCAAAAAATGCATGAGAGTTATATGGGGGCTACCTGAAGGGGGGCTTTGGGGGAAAATGGATACGGCCACTCGAAACCGCCTGATATAAGGAACCTCTGTACCAAATTTCATCACGATCGGTCAAACGGTGTAGATTTGTATAGCCGAACACGACGGAAGATTACCAACAAACAGACCTTTCTTTATTATATAGATAGATGGAGAGCTCTCATCAATCTCAAAAAAAAAAATTGCAAAGAGAAGAAATCATTTTCATACAACATTTCCGGCGCCAAATTCAAAAATTCGCAAAAAATGCATGACTGTTATATGGGGGCTACCTGAAGGGGGGCTTTGGGGGGAAAATGGATACGGCCACTCGAAACCGCCTGATATAAGGAACCTCTGTACCAAATTTCATCACGATCGGTCAAACGGTGTAGATTTGTATAGCCGAACACGACTGATTACCAACAAACAGACCTTTCTTTATTATATAGATGGAGAGCTCTCATCAATCTCAAAAAAAAAAAAAAAATTTGCAAAGAGAAAAAATCATTTTCATACAACATTTCCGGCGCCAAATTCAAAAATTCGCAAAAAAAGCATGAGAGTTATATGGGGGCTACCTGAAGGGGGGCTTTGGGGGGAAAATGAATACGGCCACTCGAAACCGCCTGTTATAAGGAGCCTCTGTACCAAATTTCATCGCGATCGGTCAAACGGTGTAGATTTGTATAGCCGAACACGACGGAAGATTACCAACAAACAGACCTTTCTTTATTATATAGATAGATGGAGAGCTCTCATCAATCTCAAAAAAAAAAATTGCAAAGAGAAGAAATCATTTTCATACAACATTTCCGGCGCCAAATTCAAAAATTCGCAAAAAAAGCATGAGAGTTATAAGGGGGCTACCTGAAGGGGGGCTTTGGGGGGAAAATGAATACGGCCACTCGAAACCGCCTGTTATAAGGAGCCTCTGTACCAAATTTCATCGCGATCGGTCAAACGGTGTAGATTTGTATAGCCGAACACGACGGAAGATTACCAACAAACAGACCTTTCTTTATTATATAGATTGATATTTAAAATCATAAAAGATGACAATTTAGTTTTAGGCTTATACTTATATTATTTTTTAAAATATTTATTATTTTCTTTTAATATAATTTGCATTTTCTTGTTAATTTGAAATTAAAGTAAGAAAAATTATGACTCAGAACACTTTTATCTGTTTTCCACCATTTTCCGATCATTTATGAGTATTTTTTTATTTATATTTTAAAGACATTTTTTTTTTACTTTAATTTATAGTGAAAATTATGATTTAAGTTTTAGTTACGAAACGAAAATGAATGAAAAGGTATAACAAAAATGTCTAAAATTCTAATTTTTTGCCTTGAAGGAGCAAGCTTAAATTGAGCTTAAAGATTCAATAAAATATGATGAATTGGTCGATTCTGACTAAAATCTTTTATTTTCTTTATATTACTTAACAAGAGTTTTTGAGCGCCTTCAACAGTTTCTTCATAGTGATGATTATGAAAATAATAAGATTTGTAGGACTTAAGCAATTGCAATTTTTTAAGTCCTATTTGAGACTTGATTGTTTAATTCTAAGATTTATGGAATTGCAGACGATTGGAGTCGATTCTCTTAAAAAACCTTTTTCTATTCTTTTCTTCAGATTCGGGACTTGGAAGATTTTCAATATTTCTTTTAAAAATATTTTAAGTCTTTCAACTGTTTGCTTCTTGAGTCATCCGGATTTACTTGAACAACTTTTTCAATTTTCTAAAAGATTTCTGAAATAAAAGCTTCTATGTCATTTTATGGTTTTATTTCTTTTAAAGAAAAGATTTTTCTTTACAAAATCGATCCAAAATATCAAGTATTGGGTTGTATTCACCGGCAAAGAAATCCCTGAAATCGTTGAAATAACAGAACAATCTTTTGTAATTTCAAGGATTTCTTGGTCGTTGAATACGACCCATAGCCTAAGTGGCTTAATTTTTATTGCAAATCACATCAAATATTCAATAATTTTTTTTTATAAGATTTCTGCTTATTTTCAGGATTTTCAAACATTAGAAAATTCGAGAAAATAATAAATCCAATCAGAAAATGTCGTATGATTATCCCAGGACACCACATGGGGAATTCCATAGCAGTGCTCTAAACAACAGTTGGAAGAAATGTTATGGGGTTGTTCTCTTGAAAATGTCATTTTCTGAAATCGCGAAATATTTTGGTATAGAAAAATCATCTAGAAATAGTGGAAAAACTCATGAAAATCGCACCAAAAAGTGTAAGTAGAGTGCATTGGGGATGGTAGTTGGGGAATAGCATTGGGGGATTTGTGTTAAATGGGGGAAATGCGGTGTTTTCAGCACGGGTGCCATTGTGGGGATTTTCCCGTCTCACGAGCGGGCCCCCTCGCGCATGAATCACGAGATGGGAACTTGGAAAATCCCTCCTGAGGGGGGTACCATGGCGCCCCTATTGGTGCTCATTGAGATGCCTTTGTGTGGCCTAAAGGGCCCCCTCCATGGGGATGAGATAAATGTGTGAAAATTCTTTGGAAGAATTGAACGGAAGTTTGCTTCCCGTTTTGTCTTTCTTTCTTTTTCTGTCCCTCCGGACGTTGTTCCTGTTTTTCTTATTCTTCCCTAATTCAGAGGGGATGCAAAGGGTCTTGAGGTGATCTGTCTTGTGTCCTCGTGTGGGGAGGATGGTACACCCCATGGGAAAATTGTGTGTGTGTGATTACGAAGCGTGTGAAATTGCCCATTGTCGATTGATTGGGAAATGGAACGGAAAAGAGTTTTGCAGTGAAGAGACCTTGCCCGGAAATTTTCGCCTGCAATTTTAACGCCTCTGCCCCACTCACACCCACTTGTCGGTGTATTGGGGACCTGGGGAAGGCAGTTTTGGGTGCTCTGAGTGAGAAATGCCCGACGGGATGGCAATGTGGTAATTTCTCATTCACACTCGCGCATTTTCGTGACAATAATTAATTTGGGCCTGGTTGGAAGTGCGGCTGGTCGATGTGTAAAAAAGCCAAAGTCTCGCTCTCTCGCGGCTATCATCTGGGTTGAGTTTTATTTTCATGTACGCCAACATTATCGCTGGGTGACTGCTTCACGGACACTGGCTCCAACTCTCTCGCCTCGTCCGCATCTCGGGGCCCCTTCGGTGCTATGTTGTGATGTGCCACCGTCTCTCACGACGCGCGATACCCCCCTTCGTTCTCAATTCTTCTTTTTTTTTTGGCCACTCTCGCTCTCTCGCGCACGCCGAACAGACGACGATGGGTCTTCATCTCAATCCCTCAACCATGTGCAGTTGATTTGTATTTTCCGCGCTCACCACACAATATAAATTCTCCTATCCACACACCAGACGTTGTACCCTTCTGCCCTGACTGCTGCACACATTGCACACCTCCCAATCTCATTGTACAATCTTTCTCGCCGTATGCATCTCATCCGGGAACATCCATCCATCCCGACAATCGATTTTCCATCTACACATCACTTCCCGCGTGATGCTCCATCCCCTCGTGGCCAAACTCTGCTGCTGCTGCTGCTGCTGATTCTGACATCTCCCAGCAGCAGTAGACAAAGAATTTCGTTGAGAAGTCTTATTTAGCAAATTTTCATTGAATTTTCTGCGCAATCGCTTGACGAAAAAAAAGGAACATCCAGAGGGATTGCATCACCCTCAAGAGAGGCATGGCAAATGTTCCCACGTCCTCTAGTAGGTCCCCCCCATCCATGCCCATCGTGTCGTCGTCTATACGAGGAGAACCCCCTTTTGACTTTTGACCTCACAACAGGCATAATTCCGGCGGCGAAGTGCTTTATGATGGGTCTGCCTCACAGAGCGAGTTAGATTGTTATCATGTTTTCGGGGAAAGACTCTCACACTCAATCCCAAAAGATTTTACAAGCTGTTTTCCTTTGTTTTTCTCCATTTATTCCATGTATTTGTATTTTATTCAATATTTCTGTTGAATTATTTATTTTTAAGGACGAGCGAAATCCTTTTTATTAGTAACTCACTGAAGTTTCTTTTATAGATTTTATTTATTTAATTTTTAATTCTGATATTAGTTGGTGTTCCACTTCGTGGTCAACACCAAGTATTGTAATCGTCGGAAAAACCAACCCCCTCAGATCGGGCTCAAACTTGGTATGAGCACGTTTTAGACATCCCACATTACGAAAATGGTGGTGGAAAACTTTTGATCCGGCCGTCCGGCCTGCCGGCCCGGACTCCACATTTTGTCTTATAGCTCAAGAACAGTAACAGATAGAGACTTTCGGTTTGAAGTTTTCTATAGAAATGTGGGTGTAAATTTTCATTTTTTCGCATTTTCGAAATCCAAGATGGCCGCCATCCGCCATTTTGAAACACCGTCAACCAGTTCCCTTGTAGCTAGACGTTTGAAATTTTAGTATGTTGTAGAGCTCAGTGCGACGTTTTCATCAACAATTCATACTTAAAAATCGGTCAAGCAGTTTAGCAAATATGGCGGCCTAAAGCAAAAAGTGTTTTTTCGATATATCTCAAGAACGGCTTGACCGATTTTGACCATCTTGGTATCAAATGAAAGGTTTCAAGAAGCCCTACAACTGTCTAGAACATTCCGAGTTTGAGAAATGGCCACAAGAGGCGCTAAAAACAAAAACAAAAATTGCCTAACTTTAAGGGGCAATATCGAGGGTTGGAAAATATACTATACTAACTCATTTTTTTTGATTTTCAGGAGAGCGATTTGAAGTTTGAGATTTACATTGCTTCTTATGTAAATTTTTTTACAGTTTTCGCTGTAACTTTGTAGGGAACAAATATTCGAATTTGTCCTTTTGAGGGAAGATGAGGGACATCAAAAACAATCGAAAAATGCGTTAAAAATATACTATACTAACTCGACTTAGTATAGTGTATTTTCCAACCCTCGATATCTCCGAATCCCCATTATCGATTTCTTTTAAATTTTGATATGTTGTAGCCTTAGTCAATATCTTTCACCAGTCCGAAAATGAAGAAAATCTATGTCGCCCTTTAGAAGATATGGCCATTTGAAAAATTCTTGAATTTGAAAAGTTCTAAGAACCATATCTCTTGAACGGCTTGTTCGATTTTGCTTAATTTGGTATCAAATTAAAGATTTTGCAATTCTCTACAACTTTCTAGTACATTAGAACCCTCTAGAACCATTCCTTGATGACAAAAATTACGAAAAACTGTTTTTATAAAACAAAAAGCCGCCATTTTGTGTTCTAGAGGTGACCTTGAAAATTATCACAATATATCCCAAATTATAGCTTGTTTCAAGACTTTTCCAAAACTAGCCAAGAAATTTCTGTAGGTGTTATAGAACCATGGATATGATCATTTCTGTGCATAAAATTACTGAATTTCAGAAAAAAAAATCAACTTTGCCTACTAATTCTGCTCACAAATCGTATTATAACGCATAAACAAACTTCTACACGTTGTGGGACACCAACTCTTATAACTGGACGCGTTATGATTGACTTTTATTTATTTTTCTCACTTATTTCTTTGTTTATTTTATTAAAAAATAATTTTTTGAAGGTTAAAAAAAATGAAAACAAGACATAAAAATTTCGCCTTGATATCAGAAAATATAGTCTTCCTATCATTCACAGACAATATTTTTTGCTGGTAAAGCTATAAAAAAAAGTCTCACATTCTAAACTTTTGTGAACTTCTTTAACCTTTCTTTGCGTCATTTCAAGCTATATGAGTTTCATTTTTTTTAATCTATCTTTCAACATGTTCAACATACAAAATAAAAAAAAATCTCACCTGTGTGCAATGAATTAGGATCTAATTAAGTGTTTCATTTAATGATGACAATTTCCCTAATTAACAGTTCGCATTTTGCTCTACAAAAATAGTCTCAAAATATTCAATTTAAAGAGCTTTTGCTCAATGATTTGAAGATGATTAAAATGTAATTGGATCAAACAATTAATTCCATTTATAAAAATCCTAAATTACTATTAGACATTTAGTGCAGAAAAGATTTTTTTATGTGATTTATTATCGCTTAAAAAGACACCGAGACAGTCATTTATGATTTATTTTTTTTGCACAATTGGCAAAAAGGCAGCAGAAGATAAGAAAAGTACAAAAAAAAGAAGGTAAATTCGCCAACCATTTAGTCTTCCACCCCCGTATAAGTAGCAAAAATAGCATGTTTATTACATCAATAAAGTCAAATGCTAAAGTGTGTTGTTTCGGTTCTTGCAAAATCTTCAAAGCAAATACCGAATGGATCACAATAAAAAGTCTGTCTCGGGCAATTGCAATAAAATTGTCTTGGATAAATTGGGAGAAAAGCAAATTTTGGGGTCATTTTTACAAGCTCCGCCATACCTAAGATTTGCTAAAAGTAATAAAATGAAACATTTTTATGATTTTAAATGAAGTAAAAATGTGTAGGAGTTCATTTTGGTAATGAGAAAATATCATTTATAGGCAAAATCATGCGGAAAAGGGGGGCTGTTGGCACTTCGGGAGAGGTCGTGTGTCAAAAAAATAAGTTTCGGAAGAGTTCGTAAACAAACTAACAGTAAATTTGAATTTTAAATCCGAAGACTTTAATCAAGTTAACTCAGATTCTCACTTCGGGAAAGATCGGATATCAAAATATTTTAATCGGAAATTCGTAAAGCAATAAACGTCAAATGATTATTTTTTTGAATTTTAAAAATCAACGACTTAGCACGTACTACACAGTTAATTTAAATAAAATCAATTATTTTTCAGAATTATTAATATTCAGAGATAGGGGAAGGTGGTTAGATGTCTGAACAACTACAAAGTTCTGAAAGTTAACTAACTAAAAGGTGAAAGAAATTATTTTCAAGCTAAAAATTACATTTAACACAATAGAAAAAGAATTTTCAAACGTTGCAGAAAACATTAAACGTTACAAAATAACGACAAATATATATTTTTGCAAAATCGTCAAATGTTAGAAAATGAACGTTAAATATTATAGAAAAGAATCATCGAACGATAGAAAAGTAGTGTCAAAGTAAAAAAAAAAATGTCGAATTTTAGTAGAGGAATGTTGAACGTTAAAAAGATCATCAAATCTTAGAGAGGGAAAGGGCTGTGTGGATGTCGAAATGACGTCCAGCCCAAGCAACTATCAGAAGAAGAAGAAGAATTAGACAGGAAACGCCAAACGTTAAAAATTTACATAATTAAAAATGTCAAAAGTTCGCAAAGGAATGTCAAGTAGTTTTCTTTCATCCATTTTTAATGTCGTCAGATAAAAAAAAATATAGGTATTGTAATTAATTAAAACACATCCTTCAATGGATTTGTGGCTACTTTCCTATCCGGATTTCGGAGAGATCCTTTCGCCATGAAAAACAAATTTCGGGAGATTTCGTAAAAAAAAAATTAAACGTCAAGTGTAAATTAAAATTTAAAAACATTTAACAACCGTACACGTGCTACATAATAAATACCTAAAAGAAAATCAATCGTTTGTCAATAAAATAAAATTTCAGTTATAAAATGAATTTCGGATTAAGATGCTTTTCAAAGATTACAAGCTCCTCTACTCTTTGATTCAGTTTCAATATCCTGTCTATTTTTTTACTTGCCTGATGAAGAAGATAATAAATCTTCAAAAGGTCGTATCACTGAAAAAACAGTTTGTGCTTCGACTGTCGGTTTTACTACTTTTCTAAGTACCAATTAAGTTGAAAAAGCACCACTTTATTTCTCAAATATCTATATAGAGGCGCTGCTGGTTATATTTTCACACAATATCGCTTTTTTTTCAAAAACCGATTATTCAACTGAAACTTCTTCTTCTTTTTTTTTTCTTAGTTTTAGGTTATATTTGTTAAACAATAATACAAAATGTGTGGTGTTTTCCTGAAATTCGGCTCTTCCTGGGGATTAGGAACTTCATTTTTTGCTTCTTCAGGGGTTGAGATGATTTTCCTCAATTTTCATGAGAAAAGAAAAAAAGAAGAAGATTCTATATCGATATTGAATATCGATATCGATAATATCTTAAAAATCAAAAAAAGGAAGAAGAAGAATTTTGGTGCTTATCCAAGTACAAAATAAGCAGTAAAATGTCGAATTTGGTACTTGAAAAGTTAAAATTCTTTCAGTGTATGTTAGATTTATTAAGAAATTGTTAAAGGTCGTAAACTCCTCGTAAATCGTGCCCTCCCATAATTTCGGTAGAGTTCGTGTGTCAAAGAACTACCTTCGTGAATATTCATAAAAAAAATCAAACGTCACAGTGATCCATCAAATTTGAATTTCAAACAATCAACGACCGCGCACGTGCTACACCGTAAAATACATTAAAGAAAAAAAAATCAACTGTGTGTAAAAATACAACTTGTAAAATCTTATCATTAAATGTTTTTGTGGATGGGCAATAACCTAATGATGGGTTACCCATGAAGGGCTCGGAAATCGTGCGTGTGTGTTCTTGAGAAGTCGCCTTGATGTGGTGCGAGTATTTGCAAAACAGTTGAAAAACTTTTGCAGAATATATAACTCACTTTTTTTCACATTTATCTTATATACAACATTTTGGTTCATCGACTGATATTTGCCATGATGGGTGATAGGAAAAATATGCTAAATGATTGAAAAAATAAAATGTGTGTGAATTTTGTCAATAAAAATTTGCATAGAGTTTTGCAAAATCCTTGAGGAGTTTAATAAAAAAAAATAAATCAAAAGTCTAAAATGAAAAATTGTTAATTAGGTTTGGGAGACAAAGGCTCTTGAATAAAAATTGAAAAAAAAACGTAGATGAATAAAGACGTATGACACGAGGTAGCCAAAAAGAACGTGTGTGTTGTGTGTGTCTCTCCCGAAGTAGCTTCAGGGAACAAAGAGCGCGCAATGGACATGAGTCAGAGAAATTGCGTGTGACTCCCTCAATCGAGGAGGGAGTACGAATTGGATGGTTTAATTTTCATTTATGAATCACAAATTGAGATATAGCGCGTTAAGAGCTCCAAAAACTTCGACTCTTTCATTTTTTCTTCTTCTTCTTCTCTCTTCTCCAACTCTTCCGCATGTGACGGTCATACTGGAAACGTAATAGCCCATTGCATGTGAATATCTTATCGCGGGGTGGCACATGAGCTGTATGAGAATTTGTGACCTCAGCTGGAATCTTATCAGCTTGAAAAGGAGGAATAACTCTGGGGCTTGATGATGAGAAATGTTGTGTGTGCGGAGTTGTGTATTTGGCGGCAATATATGTGGAGTTCAGTTTACTTCCCATTTTCTAAGAAAACTCCAACTGATAGTAGATGCTGGAATTTTTTTTTTCAATTCATAACTCTTCCAACTAGTCAGTTAGTGAAGCTGCAATGGCGGTTTTTTTTCTCAATTAAAAATATTTATTAGTTTGTAAAAGTTTTTGTAGATAAAAGTTAATTTAGTTGGCTTTTAAGGCGTCTTGAAAAACAAACCGTTCAGGATTTTTTTTATTTGGTGTGATAAAAGTATTTGTGGAGCTAACATTGAGATTGAACTGTGCTAATTCTACTGGATTCATCGCCAGGTTATACAAGGATTTATGTTGAAATGTCTTCAAAGTTGAAGGACTTTACGAATAGGGGAATTTGTGGTCCAATAAATTGATCTTTAAACCATAAAAAAAGGTTAATTAATGTCTATATGACGTTGATCCTTGAAAAGGATTTTTAACTGCTAAAATGTCTTTAAATTGGGGCCTTTACGTGTTTATAATTTCTGAGAAATTCTGATTCTTGTTAATTACTTATTAAAAGACAATGATTTTAATGTAAAAAAAAAAACAGGAATAAACTGAGATTTGAACCTACATTACTTTAGGTCACAGACGACAAGCAAAGTAGTTTAGCTAACAATTAGAAAGGAATGAGGACAAAGAACGTTAGAATATCATTATTCTTACTTCTGAATTTTCTAATGGATCTCTGGGAAAGAATAATTAAAATAGAAAAAAATTAAACAATAGCAAAAAAACATGAAAATTATATTAAAGGAAAAACAAGAAAATTAAGGAACATTAAGCAAATTGTCCCAAGAAAGCAATTTTAACCAATACAAAGAAGTAAAATTATTGTGAAAAAAATTACAGGCAAATGGAATCTAAGTACGAATTTGTAAGAAAATAGACGAGCATGATATTTACCTGCATTGAGTTAATAATGAGGGTAGCATAACAAGTTCTAAAGGTCATTATTTTTAAACTTGTTAAATCCTACTTAATGATAAACGTGATAGACATAGAGTAATCTAAAATAATGTCTGTCTGTATGTTGCAAATGAACTTCTGCTAAACGGCTGGGCCGATACTGTTGAAATAGAGCTCATAAGTAAAAATATATAGTCCCCATACAAATTCGCTATTTTTTTCAAATTTTGTTCTTCTGCATTTCGCAAAGGATTTTTGATTTGATTAAAAATTTGATATTTTGTAGGAGTTAATAGAGATTATCAAATGGTAGGACATATTTTCTGCCCTACACCTAATTGTAGGGAAATTCAATTAGCTCAAGTTCGTAGAAATAAAACTTTGAAAAATATATTTTATTAAGGTCAAAGTTTTGAGGTTAGAAACCTTGATCCTCTAAGGGTTAAAAATTCAAAATGGCGCTTGAAAATCTCTTAATCATGATAATTACATACAGTTTAGCATTAAAATTGAATGGGTGAAACGATTTTCTAAATTTCACTATATATTTGAATAATCGAAGCATTTTGAAAACAAAGCAATTTTTTCGGTGCTTTGTTTATGCTTCAATGCTGCAAAGTATCGAAGCTTCAATGTTCCATATGATTTAAAGTCCATGTCTTTCTAACTCAAGTTATTAACCTTTGGACGATCGAGGTTTCTAGCCTTCTGTTAATTGTAGGTCTGCTTATTGAATGATGATCGAAAGTTTAATTAATTCTTAATCTATTTCAATTCAAGTATTATTGCACTCAATTTTTAAATAATTTATCAAAATAATTAATAATGAAAATAAAAGTTGCGTAGAATCAATGCAAAATTGTCAATTAAAATCAAATTTTTTTCTATAATTTTGATAATTTTCTTAATGCGCCAGAATAATCACTTCCTTCAGTTCTCTAAGTAACTATCTCGTCACTTCCGGCAATAAAATGAGTTGACACTAATGATTTTCATCGCGAAAGAGTGAACAAGAGATGCTGATTTGGAAAATACGGGGAAACATAACCTCAAAAAGCTATCAAAAATGTATGAGAATTTGAATGGCCACGGTGTCCATTTTTATCCTCCCCATATAATTTCAATTTTGACCTTAATTATCTTTTAAAAAGAAAATTATTTTCCGGACTTTCTTTCGCTTAACTAGAAGTAATTTAAATTCCCTACACATAGACGTGATATTTATTACGATAGATCCAATACATTTTAATCTATGACGATTTAAAAACTCAAAATGGCCACAGTGTCCACAAACGTCCTCCAAGTGTTAAAAGGAAAACGTTTTTTTCAATTTTTTATTCAAAAATCTTGAAGAAATGAATTTTTTCAGATGTAGAATTTATTACGAATAGCTGAATAAATTTTAATTCTGTGGCAATTAAAAAAAAGTTAATTTTGTAGCTGCGGTGGCCTGGCTAGTGAAATCCTCCAAGGGTTAATAGTTCAAAAGGGATGATTAGAACCTCTCTACTAAAATTGAATCATTAATCAATAAACGTTCTTGTTAAAATATCTTAATTTTTCTTAGATTGCATATTTTCTAATCATTCAAATAATTAATTGTTCCTTTATTTTTTAAATTTAATATTTTTTTTTAATATTAGGTAATTATTTTCCTTTCAAAATTTCATTAAACTATCAAGTCATTTCACTTCCACTGACCTCATCATGTCACTAAATGCCATCCATAGTTTTCAAATGTGTCAAAAGGGTCAGGAGCCTCTGTGAGAGATTTGATTTTAATATTTGTGTATCACCTCTCTCTCTCTCTCTCTGTCTCTCCCTGCAGATTCATCCTCTGAACCTCGCCGCATAAATAAGCACCATCAACTAGAGGCTTCAGCATTGTGGTGAACATTCAACAAGGATTCCCTTCGCTGCTGCAAAAAGCAACCATAAAGTGTTGTGCTCTATGTTGTTTGCCTCAAGAGTGCCTCTAAAAAAAAGTTTAAAAGAAATTTGGGATATTTTCCATTGTGTTGTGTTTTTCTTTTGCAAAAAATAAATAAATTGCAGAGAAAATTCGGATTGATTGAAAGTGTTGAGAGAAGAAGAAAAAACAAGAAAAAAAGACGAAATTATGCAAAATCGATGAAAAGTGTTGTAAATTAATTGTTGGGAAAAACAGGAGCAAATTCGAAGAATTCAAGGACAGATTATTCCGGGAAAATTGTGCGTTGGGGGGATATTTAGGTGAAGGTCACCTGGAGGCAATTTTGTTGTTGTTGGAATTTGTGTGAGTTCCTTGTGAAGGGTTATCAAAGAAAAACTTCCGCAGAAAGTGGGGGTTGGGGACGGACCTTCAGGAGCTTTGTATCCAAAAGAGAGGGTCGTCTTTAATGTTTAGCCTGAGTGGGGAGAGTGGAATGGCTACGCTTCTGCAGCAGAAGAGCTGTATGAAAACACTGGCGAATGGGGGTGGAAATGGTGCAACGGGTGCTGGGGGTGCTGCCACAGCTGCCACGGCTGTCCTT
This sequence comes from Lutzomyia longipalpis, assembly GCF_024334085.1. Classification (NCBI taxonomy): domain Eukaryota; kingdom Metazoa; phylum Arthropoda; class Insecta; order Diptera; family Psychodidae; genus Lutzomyia; species Lutzomyia longipalpis. The sequence continues at coordinate 13,171,584 of NC_074708.1, read as the reverse complement.
CTACCACATGAGATTGTGGCACAGGGTAGTGGGCAACCGGAACAGGCAGCATCAGCGCAGTACTCGCAGCAATTTAGTAATTTCCTCCAGTACACTCAATATACGAATTTCACACCCCCAACAGCGTATCAAGTTAGTAGTTCCACAAGTATCTTCAGCACGCACCCGCATCAGCAGATGAGTGGGAGTCAGAATGTCGTAGTACCCACGGCATCCAATGTGGTGGTCATCTCACCTGAGAGTCTCGCCAATGGTGTCGTGGGGGATGCATCAACTGATGATATCATCGAAGAGGATGATGGTATTGATGAGGTGTCAGAGGTCGTGAAGGCGGCAACGGGGGAATGCGAGAGTGCCAATGGGCTGAAGGAGGAGCAGCTCGAGGAGGAGCAAGAAGCTGAACCGGAAGTTGACATAGTTATTAACAATGTTGTGTGTTCATTTAGTGTTAGGTGTCATCTCAATTTACGCGAAATTGCCCTAAATGGTTTCAATGTGGAATTCCGCCGTGAAAATGGGATGGTTACAATGAAACTCCGACGTCCCTACACCACCGCCTCCATCTGGTCATCCGGAAAGATTACCTGTACTGGTGCCACTTCTGAAGATCAGGTAAACAATTTCTCCCATTAAAAATAAACTATTGAAATCAATTCAAAAGTCTTTTAACAATGAATTAATTGCGTGAAAGGAATTCTGAGAAATATTTTTATTTATTTTGGGATTTCCCATTTGGACTTTCCTACAACTTATTTGACGTTATTCGCACAAAAAGTAATCAGTCGAATTTTATCAGAAAGAGTTTTTTTTTCATAAAAAAATATTTCTCTGAATATTTTAATAAAACTCTCATCAATCCATTCAGTAGAAAATAAAATATTATTCTCAGAATTTAAATGATATTGATATTTTAATATTTAAAATCATTTTTTGTTGATTTATTTCGTGAAAGGAGTACCCGTTTTTGTATATGGAAAAGTCCTAATTCGAGGAAGCAATCAGAACTCGCGTAGTCTTGTAGGGAATAAAAAAACATGAATAAGAAATCGCCAATAGAATTTCCTATTTTGCACCAAAATTAGCTGAAAAAGCTCCAGCTACAAATTGATTGAAAATGCACAAAGTGACGTCATTATTGTGTTTTTTTTTGCTTTTTTCTTATAGAAAATAAAAAAAAATAATAATAAAGAATTCGGCTATAGAATTTCTCATTTTTCCATGGAATTAACTTAAAAACATTAAAATAATTTTGCTTAAAAGTTAAAAAACAATGATGTCACAATTGTGTTATTTTGTTCTTTTCAATGTAAAACATGAAAAAATTGTCCATGAGAGAGTATTGGACGTATAAAAGTTTTTTTTTTTCAAATACTAATGTGAAAGTTCCATGCATTGAAAACATGGGATAAATCTTAAGAAATACCGGAAAAGTATCCCTCCTTCCTCAGGTATTCAGTTATATTATGGATTAGACATTTTTTTTTGAAATCTTACAGTTTTCTTTTAAAAAATTGAAGTGTTCAACAGACGTCATATTTCATATATTTTTATTTCGGATTTTCGTCGGTTCAATGGAGCTGTTTAAAGGTTTTAAATAAACGATTGAAACGATTGTTTTTATTCCAGAGCATTCGACTCTAATCCAGAGCCTTCATCAGTGGCTAATGATTTTTTTAAATTGAAAATTAGAGTATTTTTAAATAAAAAATATTTAAGAGAAAAAAAATTGACAGGCATTTGCCATTTTGTCCCTTTCAATGCATCAAGCATATGCTTCAAAGCTTTAAGCATTGAAAGGGACAAAATGAAGCATATGCTTCAAAGCTTTAAGCATTGAAAGGGACAAAATGAAGCATGTGCTTCAAAGCTTTAAGCATTGAAAGGGACAAAATGAAGCATATGCTTCAAAGCTGTTTCAAGCTTTGGCGGCCATTTGGAATTTCTTACGAAACTTTATTGCCTTTTTTCTGTGACCCTGTGGAAAATGGTAAATATTTTTACCGATTCTTTATCCTTTTTTGATTCCCTAGAAGACTGAGTGGGTCAAAATTGTTTTCTCCGTTTTTTCGAATTAGGTACTTGGCCCATATCAACTGCATGAACTCCATTTTTACTGATTTTACGTAAGAAGATTTTTAAAATCGTTTACTGTGACGTCATTGTTTGAATTTTTAGGCTTCTCATTGATCTTTCCTATCTTATTCCAATTTAAAATACTGTGGCGCCCTGAATAGAGGGGCGCCACAGGGCTTTGGTCAACTCCTCTAGTAACCTCAACCCTCGTAGTCCTCAAACTAAACTACAGAGCACTTTAAGCTTGCAGCCATACCCGCACAAGGCTAAGCTCCGACTAACTCTCTCTACACACATCAGCACTCTTTGCCGTTCTACACTAATCAGCAATCTTTGCCATTCTCTCATCTAATTACTCTCTCAGTGCTCTCCTACATTCTCTTGAGTATTCTCGTATTCTCTCTCACCTATTTGAGGGTTTGTAACCTAGAGGCAGAAGCCGTTGCCAAGGGTGGGCAGCCGTTACAGTTACCGCCATTATAAGGGTACTCACTCTATGAGCAGGTTAATATTCGCTGGATAATGAGTCGGGCGCTACAATACGAAGTCTTCTTGAAAATTTCTTTGATTTCTTTTGATTATCTATGTTTCTCTTCAATATTGTGTGATCCATTTGTTTTTTCAAATGAGAGATTTTCTCATACAGAAGCGAATAAATTCCTTTTCATATAGAATTTCTTCGATAAATCGTTATTTTTTTTAGATTTTGTGTCTCCGGATTTGAAGAATTTCTTTCAAAAATTAATTCTAAATTCAATTGAATTCATTAAAATTTATTAAGGCAAAAAAAACAACACAAAAAAATACAAAAAGCCTAATAAATTAAAAAAAAACTTTTAATTAAATTTTTATTCATTTATTTTTCAGGCAAAAATTGCAGCGAGACGCTACGCTAGATGCCTTCAAAAATTAGGTTTTAATGTTAGATTCCGCAATTTTCGCGTTGTGAATGTTTTGGGCACGTGCAGCATGCCGTGGGGTATAAAAATTGTCAATTTTTCGGAAAAGTACAGGAAAGAGGCGAGCTATGAACCAGAACTCCATCCTGGTGTTACATATAAACTCAAATCACCCAAAGCAACACTCAAGATCTTCTCAACGGGAAGTATCACTGTCACAGGTAAGTTTGTCACAGATGAAACTTTCTTTGAATTTTTGGTGATTTATTAAAAATTTCTTTTCATTTGATTTAGCTGCAAGTGTGGCATTCGTCCAGGCGGCCATTGAGCACATCTTTCCGCTGGTTTATGAATTCCGGAAACCAAGAGCTCCAACAGAACCAATTGCAGACCCTGCCTCCATGGCGGTGGATGCAATGGGAGAAATGGGAGATGAGGTGATGGACCAACATTCCGGGAGGCGAAGAAAGAAAGTTAAGAGACCTTTCGGGAGGACTGCCAATGATCCCACGGACAACATAATGTACGTCTCCGATGTGGAGGAATATGATGTAAGTTGAAAATTTCTTTTTTTTCTTTAATTTCTTCAATTTAGATTCCTTTTTTTTTGGGAAGAGTCAGGAAATTTAAAATTTAATTTATTCAAATTATATTAAACGTTAGAAATTATTATTTTTTCTTCTTCTTTTATTTTGGGTTGTTTTTAACTGTATTTTGTAGCTTTGAATATTTATCATCACCTTAAAAATCTATCACAAAAGGAGTTTATTCATTCCACGGAATTTTTTGAAGCTACGAAAATAGTCTTTAAAATGACATTTAATTAAGCAAAAAAAAAACTATTTTTTGTGAGTTCTCGTTCTAAAAATGTTTTGTAAATATTATTTATGTAGGCCCGAGGAAGACAGAAACAAGCACTCTCGAAACGTCGCAGGTTTAAATAAAGTGAGAAAGAACACTTTAGGTCATTTCCGTGTCGTCATCATACAAGAATCATCATTGATCGAAAATATATTGATAGAAAAAAACTCTGCCTACATTTTACCGTTAATTTACCAGCAGAGGTGTAGTCACGGAGGGAATTTAGGCGTTTAAATACTTTAAAAAGGTTCAGGCAGTTTAGGTGTCAATTTAGAGGTTATAAGTAATTTTAATTCATATTGACAGGCTCGAAAATACGTTAGAAAATTTTAAAAGGGAGATTTTCAAATCCTTTAAAAGTTAGAAGTTAGAATAATAGTCAAATGCTCGAATAGAAAATGTCAAACGTTAGAAAAGAATTGTCAAGTGTTAAAAACAAATATTAGAAGCGAGCAACGTCAGAAAAGTAAAGTCAAAATGTTAGAAAAGAAAAGTTAAACGTTATGAAAAAAACGTTGGACGTTAGAAAAGAACGAAAAGAGACGTTAACTGTTAGAAGTGTCAAACTAACAAAGACATTAAGGAAAAATTTTAGAACGTTAGAAATAAAGGAACACTAGAAATGTCAAGTTTTGAAAAGAAATGTTTTAGGATACAAAGGAAATATGAAACGTTAGAAATGAAACGTCAAAATTTTAGAACAGAAAACGACTGACAGACAAAAAGACTATTAACGAATAAGAAATTTAATGTTTGTAAAAATTGTTGGAATGAATGTTTAAAATAAAGAAGTTCACCCACTTCCAGTTACTGAAAACGGCTCGGATAGGGGTTGAAAGCTTTAGGAATTTAAATATTTTTTATTGAACGAAATATTCTTTACTTGGCGATGATCGGAAGACTGAAAAATTCAAAAATACCGACAGACGTTAGGAAAGAAATGTTCAACGTTAGAAAAAGATGAAAGGGAACGTCAGACGTTAGGAAATGCCAGAGGGGTTAAGAAAAAAAAAATTAAAATGTGTAAAGTTGCTATAATTTGAATGCAATAACCGTTAATATCTCAACTCTAGGCGAAATTCACTAGTAAGTCGAGCTTAAAATTTTAAATAGATTTTCTGTCAGTTTTTTAAGTCGAGATTAAAATTGCACGTCAGTTTTTTAAATCGGGATTAAAATTGTATGTCAGTTTTTTTTAAGTCAAGATTAAAATTTTATGTCAGTTTTTTAAATCGGGATTAAAATTTTATGTCAGTTAAAATTGTATGTCAGTTTTTTTTAAGTCAAGATTAAAATTTTATGTCAGTTTTTTAAATCGGGATTAAAATTTTATGTCAGTTAAAATTGTATGTCAGTTCTTTATATCGGGATTAAAATTTTAAGTCATTTTTTTTAAATTGAGATTAAAATTTTATATCAGTTATTTTTAAGTCGAGCTAAAAATTTTATTTCAGTTTTTTAAGTCGAGTAAAAAATGTTGTGTTTTTTAAGTCGAGATTAAAATTTTATGTCAGTTTTTTTTTAAGTCGAAATTAAAGTTTTATGTCAGTTTTTTAAGTCGAGTTAAAAATTTTATTTTAGTTTTTTAAGTCGGGATTAAAATTTTATGTCAGTTTTTTAAGTCGAAATTAAAATTTTGTCAGATTTTTAAGCATAAATTTTATTTCAGTTTTTTAAGTCGGGCTTAAAAAATTTTTAAGCAAAATCAGCGAATTTAATTGAAAAATTAGCATTATATATCCGACTTAAAAACCGACTTACTAATGAACTTCACCCTTTATCACATTTTAATATATGTATATTTAGCGTCCTTTTCATTTTCAAAGCTTTAAAGTTTTATTTTTGTTAATAGCTTTTTTCTGGTGGTCGGATTAACGTAAAATTTTTAAACAATCTTCTCAGATAATTAAGGAACTTATTTCCAAAAGATTGGTTCTATATCTCTCAGAATTAGGATGGAATTTTGCTCTCGAAATATAACTCAAGGGTCGTTCAAAGACCCCGCTTGGCTTCTCAGAGGTTAAAAAAAAATTCTTTCAAAAATACTTCTGACTACACCCCTGATTACAAGCTGAGAAAATTCAGTTTTACTCAAAAATTCAAAATGTTTAAAAGCCACCCTCCCGGTTTATCTTTTTTTTTTTTAAATTAAATAGGAGCTAAACAATAAGAAAAATAATTTCTATTAAATCCTTAAAAGGAATTTAAAAGAAATCAGTTAATTTCTTTGTTTAGAAATCTCAAAGTAAAATTAGAATAAAGGAAGAGTTGACTTAAAATAGAATGCATTGACGGTATCTTATTAACTTCCTCTTGATAAAATTACTCGCTCTAGTCGCAATAGCTTGCAAATTCCATCTTTCAATTTTCGTTTTACTTGATGCAATGAAGGCATCGAAGGCATCTGTTTCAGGGAAGGCCCATTAAACTATACCTACATAGTATATAATTTCTTGTAGATATTCTGTTCAAATAGATTTTCATTTGATAGATAAATAAATTAATTTCTCAGAATTCCATTAAACGTATCATTTTTTTTCTTATTAGGATAGGATGTTAAATGGAAAATCAAGTGGGTTTAATTGGATATGATGATGATGATGATGATGAAATTAATTGCAGATATTTTTATCTCAATGAATTAATCTTTGCATCTTCTCTTTATTGTTTTTTTTCTTTTATTTCTTTCTCTTGCAGTAAGATAAAATAATACTGACACGAGGATTTTTTTCACCTCGAATTGGATGGAGAGAGAAGAAAGAGAGAAATATTGTCTTTGTTTCTTGTAAATCAATCCACCGTTTGCTGTTCCAATGACTTTTCCTAAATGTTAGTGAAAAAAAATAAATTTAAAAAAGAAAAAAACAAAACACAATAATACTGAGAAAAAAAAGAATGAAGAAAGCATCTCCTTATGGGGGGGAAAAATGAGAAATTTTGCAAAAGGAGATAATTTTTATTATATAATGCTTCATGTACTTCATGTCGCTTTTTTTAGAGCGATTTTTTTCGGGGGTGTGGGTCGGGAAAGAAATGAGGAAAAACAGGGCAATTTTGTATGAATTGCAAACTAATATTTTAGATATCACGCTAAAGTCCAAACATTGAGCAACATTTTTTTTAGTGCTGCACACACACAAGAAAGAGTTTTTTCTCCACAGAAAAAAAAACATTTATGAGATACGACGAAGAAAAAATTATTATTACAATATTAAAAAGAGAAGAAAAAGAAGAAAGAGTATGAAGAAGAAAAAACACCGATAAAAATGATTGAGAAACACGAATTATTGTGTAACATTTGGTGTATGTATCTCAAGAACATTGCTAATTATATTCTTAGTGTGTAAAAGTTTCATTATTTAAATTCATGCGCGTTATGTTTATTATATACATTATGCCTTCAATTGTAGGGGAGGGGGGGAAGAAGAAGAAAAATATAGAAAAGAAGAATAGATGCAAAAATGCAAATTGAGAGAATCCGTAGAGAAAATGAAATGCCTTTAAACATTTTTACAAATTTTCTGTTTAATTTTTATTATTTCTTTAATTCTTTTCAACGAATTTCATTAAAATAAATCGTCTGTTGAGCACATAAATGTTAAACAAAAAAAACTGCCAGATTCTGAGGGTTTTTTGAGTCCTTAATTTGTGGAGTCACAATGAAAATATTTTTATATATTAAACAAACAACAATTTGTTATTTTTTTTTTTTCAAATAATATTATTTTTTTTTTAAATCCGGACTATGTCCAAGATAATTTGGCATTTCATTAGATTTTTTTTAATGTTTAATTTGCTTTATTTTTATTTATAATAAATTTTGTTCCTGAGATTTTTTTCTGAATTATAGTGGATATTTTTCCTTCTTGGAATTTAATGAATTTATAATGAAGAAAAAAAGAAGATTAATTTCAGATAAAGTTTAAATAAAAAGTAAATTAAAAAAAATTATTCTTTGAATGTAGGAATGAAAAGAAAAACCTGTAAAAATTTCTCGAATATTTTAGAAATCCCAAAGAATAAAGTTATGTCTGAAGAAATTGAAAAAAAAATGTTTTCTTTTGTTTGATAAAAAGAAAGTTTTCAAACTTGAGAGAACCCTGAAGATCCTTAATATTTTTTTTTAATTATTTCCCAAATCTCCAAAACCAGTTCAACCAAGAAGAAGAATTTTTCTTCTTAAGTTTTTTTTAGATGGTTTACAAATAGAAAAGAAAAGAAAAAAATTTCGAAATTGAAAAACTCATTCAGATCCTAAATATCAAGTTTTTTCTTTAAAAAGTAATTTCTTAAATTTTTAAATCCAGCTCAAAAACCTTTAAGAATTTTTAGGATATAAAAAAAAGGTATAAAATGAAGGAATTTTTGTCAAATAAAGAGAAACGTTAAAACAATTTAATAAAAAATGATTTTTAGAAATGAGAAAAGAAGGAAAAATAGTGAAAAACAAAGGAAAAGGGACTTTCTTTTGTTTCAAAGTCTTATTTAACGAAAGCGATTCATAAAGTGCTTTTATAAATTTAAAAAAGAAATAGAAGGAGAAAGAATTAATGAGGAATTGTTGAAAACAAAAAAAAATGTTGCTGTAAAAATATTTTCTACAAATATTATTTCTTTTACACAAAAAAAAAAACATTTAAAAAGAAAAAAATACAAGAATTTGTTATGAAAATCACGGAGTTACATAAAATTACACCCATTTCTCATATTTATTCCCATATCAAATATATTATATACATAACAAAAATCATATCTATTTAATAATATTTATTTTACTTTCTTCTGTTTTTCCCATTTTCACAAGAAAAAAAACATCATTATTTGAGGACCAACTATGTAAAAAAAATGTAGAACAAAAATTATGAAAATTATTATTTCGGTTCTATTTTTTCAACAAAAAAAAAACTTGTTTTTTTCAAATTTAATTTTTGATCCAAATATTCCTCGAGACATCATTCTTATAAAAAAAAAATAAAATATAGAAAATAATATTTAAATGAAAAATCAATATTTTAATGATTTTCTTTTTGTAGTGCAGAAATTGAAGACCAAAGAATTTTTTTTTAAATAAATAGTTTCTGAATTAATTAAAGATTTATCTTTTTCATGTTATTCAAAACTTCTACACACATTTTTTTTCTTTTTCATAACACTCACATGAAAATATTCCACATAACACTTCTTACAATACATTACATTAAAAAAAAAGAAATCTAATGAAAAAATATGAATAAATGATAAATTTTACGATATAGTGCCAATTGAATGATTGAATATTTAAATTAAAAGAAAGAAAAAAAAAACATCTGAGATGTTTTTGAAAATATTATGGGGAACTTTGAATAAAATAGTAAAAAAAAATAATTTATTGAAAGACGTGGAAGAGGTAAGAGAGGGTAAAATATAAAAAATATATATTGTCAAAAAGAAATAAATAAATAAATAGATAAAGCCTATTTTAAAAAAAATGTGTGATGTGTTAGAATTATGAATTTATGAAGAAATGCAGTGCGAAACTTCTCACAATTGATATTACTAAGAAAGTTATTAAATTTCTTCGGGATAATTAAATCCAAACAAGAACAATTTGTGGAGGTATTCGACGTAGCCAAAGGACAAAGATTGTCGTAGTGCTATTGTGATGAATAGAAAGGAGATTCAATTTTTAAGGAGATTCAGCCGCTAGATGGCAGGCTTTATTTCCTTGATAAGTCTCCAAAAAAATGTCTTCAGAAGTATATAAAAAAAAATCTCTATTTTGTAAAAGAATGTGATTACGCTTAGAAAATAAAGAAAGTAAATTAAAATCATTCGTTTTTCCATGACAATTTAAAAAAAAAATGAATTGGGATTAGTTTCTCAATTGAAATATTTTCTTTATCATTTGGAGATTTTTTAGGAGTTTTTTCGGAGTTGATTTTGTCTATATAGTCTTCAGATTTTTTTTTAAATTGGGTTTTATTCAGGGATCAAGAAATCCTTGAAATTTCAAGAATTTGTTTTGAAAATTCAACGATTTCAAAGTTTTCTTGATCGCAGAATACGACCCGAAAACTTGAAGAATTTTGATAATTTGTTCCTTCAAAACTTTTTTTTTAAGGTAAAATTCTGATCTCTTTATTCATTTATAGAACGACAATAGAATAATTTAAAAACACAAACTAACAAAATATTTGGGTTATTGTCGAATTATGAGAAATACTTTGATCAAAATCGACCTTAAAATCATTTGTTACGCCGAATACTGCTCTCACTATTCCATAAATCTCTCATCAGAAATTTCGGTTTTAACCTCAAACTTTTAACTCAATTTTTTAAATATTTTCTTTTGACTAACTTGAAGTAATTGAAGTTATCTACGCCATATAGACTTGAATTTATCACGATAGGTTAAATAAATTCTATTCTGTGACTGTTTCAAATATTAAGTTAGCCACAAACTCCAGTAAAATCTTTTAAGTGTTAAAGATTTGTGGAGTAACAATTTTTTTTTATAATAATCTAAATGTCTGCCTCCATTTGCTATAAGTATTCGACATACAGCGCCCTCATCTTACGGAAGCGCTCGTGGTGGTGAATTACATAAGCTTACAATCTTTTGGCATTTGGGGGCTGACTTTTTGAATAACAAGCTGTCAAAATCTTTTATTTTTCATAGAAAACCTACTAACAAAAAATCTTGGAACTGTTGATTTGTAAAAAAAAGATAAAATTTTTTTATTGAAACGTCTTCAAAATCTTCAATTTTTTTTTTATCAATTCTGACCATTCTGTTTTGAAGAATGTGTAACTATTTATTGAGGATTGATAGAAAGTTTATGAAGAGTTGAATACGGCCAAATAATTTGAAAAACTTCATATTATTTGCGCAAGAAAGCATTTGAGCGCCACAGCGGCAAAAAACGGAAGTTTCATTTACCGATCGTCTTTTGTTCATCGGCGAATCGGAAGGGCTGAATGCAGCCATAGGATTTTAGGACATCTACAAACAAATCAAGATGGCGGTATCTTAAATAAATCTTTGAATTTCCCTGTAAAATATCGTATCCCTGTATTGTGTTGTAGCCTAAGGATCTTCTAGCACCTCAATACTGTATAAAGATTAGACTTTCGTCATTTTTGAGGTTATGGTATATTTTTTTTGGAGATTTTGACTAACTTTGGAGACTTTAAGATCTTTTATTTTACCAAGAAACATTGAATCTCTCTTTCTATTTTATATTGAATACCTCCCACTAGAAATTGCTTTGTGTGAAGAAACTGTGTATGACTCCAGTATAGCAATATTATTACTTGTTTTTTTTATTTATTTATCTCTTTAGCAGACTTAATAAAAAATAAATCACATTTAAACAAAAAAAAATCGAAGCAAAATGAATGTGAACCCATTCTACAAAGTACCAATAAAAAATATTAAATAATGTACGTAAATATGCTAGAAATACAAATTAAAAGAAAGAAAAAATAGTATCAAAGAAAATTAATGATGCTACAATGTTTGTATTATCAAAGATTACGAAAGGCATTTTAGAATTTAATCAGTTAAATAACATCGTTTTAGTTTCTGTTTTTCTCTTTTTTTTTAAATTAAAAATCAGCTTGTTGGAAAGCTGTCTATTACTCCAAAAAAAAAATGTGACTGTTTCGACGTAGAAAGGCAAGAAAAAAAACGAGAATAAAATCATCGTGCAATTAGTTATTAAAAAAGAAATAAAATTAATTATAGGAAAAAAAAGTTACTCTGTAGGAATCCTTTTTGGAATGATTTATCGCGTGGTGGAATGCAAAATAAATCGACAAATGGGGTTGAAAAAGCCTGTGAATTGACTGATGAAATATTTTATAAATAAAAAGAAAATAGAAAAAATGATAAAATTAAAAAAAAAGTGAGAGCTGAAGCAAGAATATGACTTTAAAGAGAATTATAGAACGAAGAATAAAAGAAAAAGGAATAATTGAGAGCGTGAAAAAAACAACACACAAAAAGCATCAAAACCAAATAAAGTTAAGTAGTGTTAAGAAAATAATAAAATGAGAAAACTACATGTGAAATACGTGTTCTAATCTATAAGTTTTTATTTTAATTAGCAGATGTATTTAAGTTTCATTTTTTTCTCACGACATAAACGAGAAAAAAAATAATGAAAAAAGGGAATATTGCGGAGTAATTTATGAAAGAAAAAATGAAAAATTATAATATCAAATTAATCTGAAATAATGTTATTTACTTTGTATTAATCAAATAAAACTATCGCCTAATAAATATTTCTTATTTAAATTGCGATAATCCAGCATTACCTTACTACCTAATATTTTCTTTTTCCAAACAAGGTGTGTTTTTGTGAGCAAGAAAAAGTAATTTACAGAAAAAATTAAAAGAAAAAAGAAAATATTGTTGATAGAAAAACAAAAATGATGTGGAAGGATGTGAATTAGGCCTTTGTATGAGAGCAATTTTCTTATTTAACAAAAAAAAACGGATACTAAAGATGAAAAATGGACATTTTGGAGATGAATTTAATCCTGCAATTTGGAAATCAAAGTGGAAATTTTACAAAGGAGAAAAGCAAAATAAAATGAGCCAAGAAATACGAATAAATCTTGACTTTAAAATGGATGAAAATTTGTATATTTCTATAATCAACAATGTCTACAATTACTAGAGGAGTCTATGGGAGTAAACAATTAACAATGTACTGTAAATGTTTATTGCGATTTTAGTTTTTAATGGAGGAAAATCAAGAATAAATTTTTTTTTCTCAAAATGGTGGTTTTTCTTCTCAGAGCTTCAAATTCTTTTTTTCTGTTGAGCATCGTGGATGATTCAAAAATGTGCGATTGCTGCGATCCTGACGGCAAAATGTGGAAACTCCATCGGAGGGCGGAAAATTGTGAACTAAACTGCGGGTTTCAAACAATTTTCTCAAAGTATTTACAAATAAAACCATTTTGTGTAATTTTCTTGGAAATGTCTTTGAAATTGTGATTTTAGAAGCATTTCTTTATTTTCATTTTCCCAAAATCGAAAGGCGAATTTTTCAGAGACACTTCCTTGCGCCGTGAAGTTGGCCGGTAATGGTGAGAATATCTCATCTGCCATACCACAACAACACCACTAACTTCACGTTGGTTTGGGTGAAGCAAAAAAATTCGCTCTTGCTGTGAAAAATTATTGAAAATCTCCAAAAAATCATTGGAAAAACTCTGGAAAATCCCGTGTGAACTTGAGAAAAGGTCGTGGGTTGTGTGAAAAGTGCACGGAAGAGTGTGAAATTGCTGTAAAATTGTGCATAAAGTGACCCGAAAGTGGACAATGCGAGTTGTTTTCGTGGTGCAAAAGAAAAAGATGGTCGCGAGTTTCTCTGCATGAAGACTTTTCCCAATTTTCCAAGCATTTTTTTTTTGACTAAATCCACCAAGCATTTTGCACATCTAGCTGAATTTTCGTGTACCCAGTGAGATTGAGCTTGAAGGGAAATTATCAGCGGCGTAGGAAAATTCCCGGATTTTCCGTGGCAGGAGCTGCGAGTTGCGGTGTTGCTTTTGAAGATTTTGCGACGAATATTCTCTGAAAATTATCCATTCGGTGGCACGGGGAGCCGTAGCTGGGAATTGCCGCAGGCATAGCCAGGTAGCAGGATTAGCTATCCGTGCTAGTTGTGACGTCGTCAGTGTGGGAAAAAAACAATTTAATTGCACGTAAAATAAATCTGCAGCCGCCATCTTCTGTCCATCAATTTGGAGAGACTCTTTCCTCTTTCTCTGCATCTTCCGGGCATCGTCGTCGCGCCAAATCACTCAATTCCATCAACAAGCACCTCATCAGCCACCCAAAGAATCAACCATCGTCCATGTTTTTTGTGGGTGTTGCACATTAAATGGATGTTGAAGCGCTCTGAGCAAAAGTAATTGACTTTCTTCCTGAAAAACAAAAAGTTCTTTTCCCCAAAAAATCTCTCCTCACATTTCTCTGGATCCTCAAGTGTTGTCTCTAAGAAAATCATCCCTCTGAGAACAAAAAAAGTGCTAAAAAAATAATAATTAGTGATTAAGAAACATTCTCCATCCTCCCGGAAAGATAAAAACAACAAATTCCAGTCTTCAGCAACTTCTGACCAAAGTAAGTAACATCAGGGATGAAGTAATTTCCATCCCCATCCGGGAGCTTTGTAGGTGCGAAGAGAGAGAAGAAAAATTGAGACAATTGTGGGTGTTGGCTACGGAAATTTTTGCCCTCATCAAACAATGCACATCTCGGTGCTGAAAACAGCCTTGAGAAGTATTTGAGTGAAGGAGAGGAAAAAGCAGTCGCGAGTATTCTGCAAAAGCAAGTTATATTGCCCCCCATGATTCTCTTTGTATCCAAGACAAATCAATAAATTCCCTCCCGAAATTGTCTCGATTTCCTTCAAGCACCATCAATGAAGAAAAATTCCTCAAAAAATGTATTTTTATTAAACAAGAAATTCTCTTTCTAATTGATTTTCTTCTGTTCTAATTGTTTTTTCAGATCAAATGGGGCTGCACTGGAGCCTAAGGGATGACTGATCGCCGACGATATTCCGGTGGAGGTGAGTTTAAAGTGCCCCCAAGATTGCGCTGAATTTTACAGAGATTAGCTGATAAGGCACCCGAGAGCTCACTCGATAAGCAAATAGGTTGAAATTCGGCGTAAAAATTTGATTATTTTGCAATATTTACTCATGAGATCTCGACAGAATAATAATTTTTTGCACAGGGTGTGTCAAATTCCCCTTGAATATATTATGCTTATTAAATTAATTATTAATCGGAAGAAAGGAAATCTGTGTGGGAAAATTGGGCAGAAGTTCAATAAAAGTTTTTTTCCTGTTCTTCTCAAGCTTAGGAAATAGATGAAAATGCAGAAATGTGAAAAGTTATTAGATTATTAGATAAATAAAAACTAAATTCTATAAAAAAAAAATAAAAATATTTTTTTTTGCTGAAGCCTTTTTTTTTTTGAAAAAATCAGAAAATGGAAAAGTTTTTTAGAACCTTTTAAATATCTATGTAGAAGTCCAAAAGGTTTGGACTATTAAATAGTAGGGGAGGGCGGGGCTAATAAAGTCACTTGAGGGTTTGGAAAAAGCCTAAAATATTATATTTCCTAGCTAGATAGAACAAAATGATCTGAGAAAGAGTTGTAGGGCAGTAAATTTCCTAAAGAAATGAGCTATACATTTCGTTTATCTATTTGGGAAATATGATATTTTGAGCTTTTTCCAAACCCTTAAGTGACTTTTTTAACCCCGGTCTCCCCTAAAGTTTTTAATGATCGGTCAAGCAGTTTTAGTGCTGTCCCCAAAGAATTTAGAACTTTATTTTTGTTTCTTAAAGAATTTTATTAGTAATTAGATTAGATTAGATTAGATAAGATTCAAATTAGATAAAGGGATAGATTAGATTCTGATAAAAATATTTTCTCTTCTTTTTTGAAAACTTAAAAGTTTGTTGTAAGATTTTGGCAGATATAACTTTTAAATCGTTCTGTTGTCGTTCTATAAAAGGAAAACAAAAAATTAGTTGTTCTAGAAGACAGTCAGAAAGAACTTTAAAGAGGCCTGGAAAAGTAATTTTCCTTCAAAAATACGATTAAAGGTAAGAACAAAATGTCAAAATCTTATAAGATTTTTCCCAGAATACCAAAAATCTTATAACTGATGAATTGTAAGGAAAGAAAAGAAAAGATTTTTATCAGAATCTACCTCTAATTTTCGAGATTTTGGTTTATAAGACAAAATAATGTTTTGAAAATTTTATTTCTTTAGGCGTGTTAAAAAAGAAATAAATACTTTACTGAAATTCTTTTAAGTTCTTTCTCAAAAATTAATGAAAAAGTATTGTTTTATTGTCCTTTCTGGCGTGATAAAATAGAACGATTTTAGAGCACAAATTATCAAAATCTTACAAAAGATTTCAAGTTAGTCGAAAGGATTAGAAAATTGGAAAGTTTTGTCTGATTGGATCCAAGATTAAAAATTAAATTTGATTAAGAAAGTTTTACAAACTTTGCCTACAAAATCTTTAGACGTAGGTTGTGTATATATCGGATATCCTAGAATTTATATTTTGGTCTTTTTATTTTTATTTATTTTCCTTATATTTAATCCTTTTTAGGTAGGTACATTAAGCTTTTCAGGTCCATTGGGTCATACGCTGACCCAAAGGCTCGATTTTGAAAAGGTTTTATTTTGTATAGTTATTTTATGAATATTGAGTCCAGATTAGTACAAGACTATGTCTTTACAATTCCTGATCATTTTATGACCACAAAAGGATATCCCTAAGGACTCACAGGATCAGAAAGGACGAAAAAATATAAATTTTTTGAGTTAGGTTTTTTTTCCTAAAAATTTCATATTTGAGCTCAAAGGAACCCCCAAAAATTATTTTTAGTTCCATCAGCTCGCTAGATTGATCGCGGTTCTTAAAGTGTTAAATTAGTTTCAAATTAGATAAAGGGATAGATGAGGTATGTCAAAAACCTTTCAATTTAATACCTAGCTTTTGAAATTTTAGTTTATGGGACAAAATAATAAGGTTTTGAAAACTTTCTTCCTTTAGGCATGTTAAAAAGAATTAAATACTTTACCGAAATTCCTTTAAGTTCTTTCTATAAGATTAATGAAAAAGTATTGTTTTTTTTTGTCTTTTCTAGCAAGATAATAGAACAATTTTGGAATATAAATTATCCAAATTATACAAAAGGTTTAGAATTGGTTAAAATGATAAAAAAAATTGAAGACTTATTCGATTGGATCCAAGATTGAAAATTCAATTTGATTAAGAAAGTTTTACAAGCTTTGCCCACAAAAACTTAAAACGTAGGTTAGGTTAATCGGATATCCTAGCTAGCATTTACATATTGGTCTTTTTATCCTTTTTAGGCACATTAACATAACAGTAGCCTTGATTTATGAGTGAAATTCTCTAGACAGGTTTAAGTTTTGTAGGTTAGGTTTTAGCTTTCATAAACTAGGCTTCAGTTATTTAGGCTAGTTTCAAGTTAGGACAAATTGGGGCTAAATGCATTTTTGTATGACAAATACTTTTAGACAAGATTTAGTTGGACTTGATCTGAAAAACCTGACTTTAAAATCCTGGGCGCGACCTAAAACATTAAAGTTTTTTCTTTAAAAATTAGAGCCTTTGTTTAGGAAAACTTAGGTCGGACTTTTGTAATAGTGTATTTAACTTTTTTATTTTGTTCTTCTCTTTTTAAACATTTAGTTAGGCGAAGAACTATAAGAAAGAAAAAAAAACTTTTCTAGACTTTCTTTTTTGAAGATTTTTTCCCTTTTCTTCATAATATTAATTTAATTAAAAATCTTTTGCGGAAGATCCTTGCAAGTTACTTAAACTTAGAATTCTTAAGTATATTGTAACCTACAAAGTAATCTACTATGAGATAAAGATTTCTTTGGTGTGCAAATCCACGTAATTTCTCTAAATTGTAGAGATAAGATAAGTTATGTATTGTCTCAATGTGGTGACCCTTTAAGATAAGGATCAACTTTGTAAGGTTGTGTGGTATTTACTTAGCATCATAAAAGATTTCAAAACATTTAATTTAATAAAAAAATGATTCTAAATTTTAATTTTTTCACGTAATTTCTCCAGATTTTATACAAAATTAATGTTTTTTTCTTTAATTCTATTTATGACGAATTTAATCTTTGTGAGAAATAATGTCTCTTGTGCTTCACGATGTTCTTCCCTAAAATTTCCATAGCAGCCATATTGCTATGTATGTGAACGGGCAGAAGAGACCTATTTCATTTATTGACCTTCCATTGTTTGCAAGGGCGTTTTCTGTGCTAATTTCAAAGATTTCATCTCCTACATTGAGGTACAAAAACCAAAAATAAAAATCTCATTTTACAAGTCATGAAAAAGCAGGAAAATTGTAAAGAATTTAACAGAAAAAGAATTGTTTTGAAGTTTTAAATATAAAATATTCTATAGAAGATTTAGGTGAATTTTCATTGGATAATTTTTATGTAATTTAGAAGAGTTTTATGTTGTGCAGCATATCTCATTAAATCTGCAAAGAAAACATTTCGTTTATTTTTTGTTTTTTGAGTTTTTTTTTGTTGATCAAAATAGTGAATTTGTAATAACCACCGCGATAATTTTTTGGCGCTGTGGGTGAGGAAGAAATGAGATGAAAGTATAGTTTATCATGCTCTCTCACTCTGATTCTCTCACTTATGTGTGAGAGCATAAATGTACACTACTTCATTTCAATGTGTTTGTTTGTGAATTGAAATTGTATGAGTGAGCACAATCTACATAACATAGGTAGCTAAAAACATCGAGAGAGGAATGTTTTGTTTGTTTGTGTGTTTGGAATAAATGTGTGTGTGTATGAGTTTGTTTGTTGGTAGATGTATGTTCTACAACATATTGAGAACTAACACAAAGAATGCATGACGTAAAAAAGAATATACAAAAAACACGTACATAATTGCAAAATTTGATATTAAAATACCCAAATATACAGCAACTAATTATCTTTTAAAACTGGCACTTATTTACTTTTTGTCACACAATATCAAAAATATATATATTCAGTAAAAGCTACATATATAGCGGGTCACGACAGCAAGAATGAAGCGAGACTTTTGTGACGTGTGCGTTGAATAAATAATAAAATGGTGTGTGCCAAGTTGAAATATATATTTTATTCACCGATTTTTATTGTTGAAAATTAACGGATATTAATTCAAGTGATCATGCACATTTTTTTTCATCAAATTCCCACCCACCCACTGTGAAGAGGGGGAGTTGGTGACGTAAATTGTGGGAGAGAAAATACATATTAGTTGTTTTTTAATAGATACATTACATACCTATGATGAGGAACTTTAAATGTTAATGTTTCTGTGTGTGAGTGTATGCTATGTGTTTTAAATCATGATTAAATGGTGCTACAATTATCATTTAATTGATTAAAATCACACAGAGTTATTTCTATTTTTAGTTAGCTATATGGTAGGTATATAAAGGTTAAAAATATTGCAATTTTGCGGTATGTAGACGCAAGAGGGACTGTCAAAACTAAGTGAGATAGAGATGCCATCTATATTACAAAAAAAAAATGAGTAGAAAAGAATGAGAAAGAATAAATGAATTTGATTACACCTAATAATACAAATGTAGTGGAAAATTTTTATAAATTACGTGGATTTATTTCTCTTCACCTCCTTTTATGTTTGCTCTGCTAATTCTTCTGTGCTATATATATGCACACACCTAGATATATAAACTACATAATATATAGACTAATACAATTCCGTAGAGAATTATTTTATCGCGTGGAGAAATCTTTGTGTAGGTTAAAGCGAAAAAAAATGTGATTTGATTTTTTTTCACGAAAAGTAGAGGTTTTTTTTTCATTGAGACAATAAGCAATGTTAGATTTTTTTTGTAGCTATATGTAGTCTTAAAACTACAACACTGTCTCTATGTTGAATATTACTTTATTTGGACAGGTGCTGCGGTGAAAATGGAACATTTCCAGGCCGCATTGGACCCCCGAAAGCAGGAATTACTCGAAGCTCGCTTTCTCGGCGCTCGGGTAAGTTAAAAAGAGTTTTTTTTTTTTAAATTAAATTGTACCTACAGAATGGCTTCATTTAGCGAACACAATACTTAAGAAATTGTCCAAATAATAAAACATGGAAGTAAGTCTTAAAATTTGGCTTAAACAACGTAAGCCAGATTAAAAACAAAAGATTAAACATAAAAACCTTAAATCAAGCAAAAAAGGCTTAAACCTGGATTAAAAACTTAGGCCGTTCATTAAACATTTAGGCCTATTTTGATAAAAGTAGAAATTGGCATTAAAAACCTAGGTCTGGTTTAAAAACTTGGGCAGGGCTCAAAAATCTTAAATCTTGCTAAAAACCAATGTCTAATTTAAAAAACCTTAAACTTGCTTAAATTTGAAAGATTTTAAAAAAAGAAACCGAAAAGTTAAAAATTGACTTAAAAACTTATGTCCGACTTTGTAGAGAATTTCATCCATTATCTTGGGCAATTTCTTTATAATCAGTTAACTTAACCTAATGGTAGATAATTCGTCCAATTTAGCAACCAAGCAATCTTTGAAATTTCAAGAATTTCTTTTGAAATTTTAAATTTTTCTTGGTCGCTGAATTGAAGCGAAAATTTTTATTTTGGAATAGATTGAAAAAAAAATTTTAGCAACAAATTCTGATAACGTTACTACGTAAATATTCAATAGGTAAGTCGCGGGTTAAAATATAGACGAATATTATACCCGATATAATTTTTTTTCTTAAAATATTCTTGTCAGTTTTAAACCCAGATACGTCCACGAATTTTTTTCCAGATTTTTGCAAAGTGTAACCTCAAAATCGTCTAAAGGAATCAATTCTAAACCAAAATCTTTCGGAATTTTATATAAGAATAAGATCTTAAACTCTTGATTTAAACACAGTTTATTCTTCATTTCTCTTAAAATTAAAATTGCAAAATAAGTTTTCTCTTAAGCTAAAAAAAATTCTAATTAGATTAATTTAATAATGTTCTTTAAAATCTTTTAAAAATTAAATTTAAAAATAGCATTGTGTTCGCAAGTTGAAGCCCTTCTGTAGGAATATTTAACATGAATTCTTCCGTACACATCCCATTGATTTTCTACTTATGATACGCTTTTCAAACAAAAGAGAAAAGGAATTGTTTTGAGCCGGAAAAGGGTTTTTCCAAAGTGAGGGTATTTTTTTTTTGGGTAGTCCATGTATTTGAAAATAGGCCAAAGTAAATTCATCGTTTAGAGTGCTTTATCGATTTCTTTTTTTTTCTCACAAAGCTCAACATTATTGTACTTTATATGAAAAAAAAATTCAGTCTCTCCTTATCAAAGTGAAAAAAAAATACCTTTATGTGGGAGGAAATATTTCGTCAGTACAATCGCGTTATGTGGAAATGTGAAGAAAAAAAATTCTTTATACACCGAAAATAGAGTCAGTGTGACCCTCAAATGCTCACTTTTACAATCAATATAAACTCAAAATCAATGTTTCTCCTTCGCGAGAAATTTTTCAATCACAATTTTTGTGCTATATGTGAGTGCAAATAAGTCATTTCAATTGGGGAAAAAAAGGAGGAATTTATTTAGAAGCTTACTACATTATAAATTTTTTTCTTCTATTATTATTATTTAAATCTGTGTGTGTGTTTGTGTGTTTGTAAAGTACCAACAAAAATAATTAGCAACGACGACCCTCAAGTTTTGAAATACAATGTGAATTTTATTATGCGATGAAGAGAAGTGAATCCATTCTCATGTCATGCGACAACGACGTCATGGAGTTTTCTCGAAATAATATTCTCAATGATTGTCCAATATTTCAATGAGATTGTTGGCAATGAAGCTCGATATAAACTCAAATATATACTCTTCCATTGTTTACGCGCAAAATATAAACTGATTCAATTTTTTTCTATGTGAGTTTTGTGAGGATATAATTTTTGTTTGACTCTTCTGTCACTTTTTGACAGGTGTCACCGAAGAAATGTCAAGGAAAACTAATGTCATGGAACTTTTTGTATCAAATATATTACCTTTCTTTTATTTATTCCTGAATGTTTGTGTTGGAGTGGTGATATGGAGTGAAAAATTGATTCTTTTTGTACTTTCTAGTCATTTTATGGAGTTTGAAATGTCAATAGTGACATGTAGTAATGTCAAATTTTATTAAAAAAAAAACTGTCACAAATTTGAGGTTAGTATATTCGTTGGGATTTGAAAAACAATCAAAAAATAAACTCAAAATTAATACAAAATAAATCAAAAGTTCCTCAAGCTACAAGTACAACAAAATATGCAGAGAAATATTTAGTTTGGTAGGGAAAGAAGGTGAAAATGTTGACACAAAAATTCATGAAAGGTTGACAAAACAAAGAGCTATTTAAAAAAAATATCAACATTGCATTGAGCTTATTGCGCAATGTGCAATCGAAGCCAAAGCTTTTGAAGACACATCACTTGAAATTCCTCATTCGTTGTATGTATGTAGTTTGTGGAAGCATTTGCAGTTTCTCAAATCATTAGATCATTGCATTGAGATTTATAATTATTTTGTGAATATAAGTAGAATAATTTAAAAGTGTTGAAGAAGATTAAAATGACTCAAAATGCACCCAGAAAAAAAAAAACAGAGTTGAAGGCAATTTTTCATGATTTTCTCAATATGTTGTTGGGGGGCTTTTCTTATGAAATATCCTGCTAATAGCATTTTCTTTTAACTCACACCCCACTTAATTGATCAAGTGGAAAATTTCCATTTGAAAATGCGGCACAAATAGCAAAATGGAAAAATAAAATTGTATGAATTCAGAAATTGATCTATTTGTCAAAGAAAACTAATATTTTGCGTTCTTGACCTCGAGAATATTGAGTGGGAAAAGCATAGTTTTTTTTTATTTAATTTATTTAATTAAATTAATTAATTTATTTTTTTATTTATTATTTTTATTTTATTTCTTTAAAAAGAATCATAAAAGTTTGTTGTTTAATGTGAAATTTTTCAAATTTTAGCTGTGTTTCTTTCAGACACAGCTTTTGTGTACCGAGCAAAATCGAAAGTCGTCAGATCGGGCTCAAACTTGGGATGAGCACGAATTAGGGTCCCCACATTCCAAAAAACGTATGCGCCAAAAAAATTTTTTTTCCGGCCGGCCGGATCATAAACATTAAATTGCTAGAGAACGGTAATAGATAGAGACTTGCGGTAAACGGCAAAGTTTAAAAGTCGACTGGAAGACGTCCGATTATAACGTCAAATTTTACCCCCCACCCCCCCGTCCTCCATTTTGAATAACCTCAAAATTTTGTTTTCGAAAATTTCGAACTCGAATTTTTCAAAAATGGCGACATAAATTTTTTTCATTTTTCGATATGTTATAGCTGATTTCAAGACCTTTCAAACAAAAAAAAAATTATGAAAATCTATGGATCCGTTCTCGAGATATATCCTTCTAAAGATTTCTTGGGGTATGACTTTTCAACTTTTCCCGACTTTGCGCGTATTTAAATTAATTCGCGTTCTAGTTTGCTCTCACAAAATTGATACACTGAAAGAAACACAGCTCTCGTAAGCTTGGTCATCTTACCAGTACATTTATTACCTATTAGGTTTTGTTAATTTTGCAAAAATTAAAAAAGCCAAAGAACCAGGTTTTCTGCCGTTTTCCTGGGGAGGCTGGTAGTAGTAAGACGGCGGCAGACGCAACCCGAGTTAAAGGAAATAAAATAATAATAATAATTTGCATAATTTTCGTTTTATTTTGGGATTTGATGAAGAATTTTTCATGATTATAATGATTAAATTTTCTAGCTTATTTTATTAGGTTTCTTTGTCAAGTGAAATTAATCAAAAATATGTATATAATATTATCTTATCGATTGCAACTCTGGTTGCGCGATTTTTCATGTAATTTTCTCATCATCTCTCTTTTTCTCTCTCTCTGCCTCTTTTGAGGCAAACAACTCAATCTTGTGTGCTTAAGCTTAAATGAATATGTATATAAATAATGTGTATACATATTGTATTAATATTATATATATTGGCGCAAGTATATAATTTTCAAATGAAGTTAAAAAAAAATTGTACATCGACGTGGCATTTTATCTGTGTAAAATATTATTATTGTACAATTGGCAATAGGTTGGTTGTTTAGGCTATATTGCAATATATACATTAGTAGGTAGATAAAACAGCGTAATTTTTTCAAACATAAAAGCTTACTCAGAAGAAGAAGAAAATGAAACTTAAATTCTCAGCAATTTTGTAAATTATAAGAAATAGCTAAAAGTTGAAGGAATAGAAAAAAAATAAAAATAAAAAAATGAACGAACATAATGAGAGCAGAAAGAGAAAAAAAGTTTCCAAAGAATCGTTTTCGGTGGTAATATGGAAATTTTTAGGAATCAATAAAAAAAAAATCTCTCTCTCTCAGTTCACGAGATATCGATAGCAATATAGGAGGGATTGTGATGCTACATACCTATATAATTTTATCGTATATGGAAAATGTTGAAAGAATCGATTAGATGATTGAATGCGATGCGCAATGATGTTGAGTTGAGGTGAAGCATCAGTTGGGGTACACACCATAATCTTCACAAGGTGAACTTGAATATATAGTTGTCAGTTTTTTCACCTTATTTCTTTTATTTTTTTTTCTTTGCCCATTTTGTCTCTTTTCACGCACACAAATGAAAATAATTATCCATCATCTTTCGTTGTTTTCTCCTTCGTGCGATTTTGCGTTTTTCTTTTAACGTTGAGAGAGCTCCCAAAAAGAGCCAAGACAGAAAATTGTCTCAAATTAATACAAAAAAAGGAAAAATGTACTGGTAAGCTGACCAAGCTTACGAGAGCTGTGTTTCTTTCAGTGTACCAATTTTGTGAGAGCAAACTAGAACGCAAATTAATTTAAATACGTGCAAAGTCGGGAAAAGTTGAAAAGTCATACCCTAACAAATCTTTAAAAGGCCATATCTCGAGAACGGATCCATAGATTTTCATAAATTTTTTTTTGTTTGAAAGGTCTTGAAGTCAGCTATAACATATCGAAAATTGAAAAAAAAATTATGTCGCCATTTTCGAAAAATTCGAGTTCGAAATTTTCGAAAACTTTGTTTTTGATTTTAGCGCCTCTTGCGGTCATTTCTCGAAGTTGTAATGTTCTAGATAATTGTAGGGTTTCATGAAACCTTTCATTTGCGCTTGAGTTGATCAAGATCGGACTTGTAGAACCCGAGATATGACATGCCAACTTTGGAAGGCTATATCTCGAGAACGGCGACATAGATTTTCTTCATTTTTGGCATGCAGCTAGATAATATAGTCAGCTATAACATATCAAAAAATGAAGCAAATCGATAATGGCGTTTTCGAGATATTCATCGAAAACTCATCGAAAATTTTGTTTTTGATTTTTGGCCCCCTAGCGGTCACTTTTGAAACTTCGTATGTTCTAGAGAGTTGTAGGGTTTGTTGAGATCTTTCATTTGAGCCTGGGTTGATCAAAATCGGTCAAGCCGTTTTCGAGTTATGTTCGATTTTCGATGAAACATTGTGGCGGCCATATTGACTAAACGGCTTGACCGATTTTCGAAAATGAGGCATCGTTGGAAAGGTCTTGATGGCCTCTACAACATATCAAAATTTCAGATTTTTAGCTATTACAGGGGCTGAAATATAGCAAACACAAAATTTTGAGGTTATTCAAAATGGCGGACGCGGGGGTGGGGGGTAAAATTTGACGTCATAATCGGACGTCTTCCAGTCGACTTTTGAACTTTGCCGTTTACCGCAAGTCTCTATCTATTACCGTTCTCTTGCAATTTAAGTTTATAATCCGGACGGCCGGACGGACGGCCGGCCGGACAAAAAAATTTTTTGGCGCATACGTTTTTTGGAATGTGGGGACCCTAATTCGTGCTCATCCCAAGTTTGAGCCCGATCTGACGACTTTCGATTTTGCTCGGTACACAAAAGCTGTGTCTGAAAGAAACACAGCTAAAATCTCTTTGGGGTTTGGCGAAGAACTTTTTTTTTCCAAATGATCCATTAGGGAATAATATTTAAATTTATTTCTTTTGCTGAAGAATATTTTGCGTATAGTCAGGCACATGATGGCGTTAAAGTGGAAAAATTGATTATGTGATTTTTGATGGAAAGGTGTGGTGCAATTTATTAGTATATGCCGAACTTAAAACAACAGGAAAAAAACCAACCGCTGATACCACAAAGATGGCACCACAGGTTGATTATGTATATTGGGTTTTATATATAGCAGAACTATATATATATGAACAGTGGTTACAGAAAATAATACGTCAGTTATAAATTATTAATTTAATCGGATGTATATTGCCTCCTTTTCTCTCACTCAAAATGAAACGTTTGCTGTTCGTCGTTATTGTTTTTTTTTTCGAGAGGTGTATAATTACAATTCAGAGGTAAGAAAGTCACGCAATATGTGTTGCCTTTTCCCTCCAGCAGAGGGGGTACGAACTCTCTCAACAGTACTTCAGCTCTTTTTTTTTCTCAAAAAAAAAAACTCACATTTTTGTGGATCTCTCAGTGAAGGAGAGTGAAGAAAAAGATGTAGAAAAAAAAACGGTGTACAATGCACTGTGTCTAATAATAAATGCACACTAATGAGAGGTTTATACATTTCTTAAACAACCTTCCAACAAAATGGTGGATGACGATTTTAGTTTTTTAATTTTCGGGGGGCAAGAGAGGGCAACATATGTAGGCAATGATATATACCTACATAAGTTATATAGGAAATGTATAGAGAGAGAGAGAAATTCCATGGAAAAATTTAGAGCACATTACGAGGGAATTTTCCTTTACGACGACAATTGCAAAGCAAAAAAAAAGTAATAATAAAAATAAATTTCTATAAAAGAGACGTTTTGCGTACAATGGAATTTGTCATGTGATTCTATATTTCTTTTATTAGTCACTCATGGTGGTCGAGAAATGATTTTTTTTTGCCGTAGAGTGGAATGCGGAGTAATTTCAGGGGCGTGGAGAAGGAGATACCTAATTTACTGTGTGGCGATGATGCCAAGTTGGTGGCTTTGTGAACAAAATGTGGATTTGTCTCATAATTTAGGAATTTCTGCAATCTCTGACTAAATAGCAGCTATTGACATTTTTAATTCTTATCTGAATTGTTATGTTGTCTTATCTAATTTTTCTTCACTTTGTAATTATAACAAGAAGAAAATTTTCTATATTAGTACATTTGACTGTTTTATCGCCTTACGATTGATATCATTACTTTCATGACCTAGCCGGGTTTACGTGATTTAATTGCCTTTTGACACTCTCTATTCGAATCGTTTACCTTTTGGATACGAGTTTGAATGTTGCATGCTTTGCTAGACAAGTTTTAGGAATCCCAAATTAAAAAAAATATTTGAGTGTGATTAGACAAGATTTAGAGATTAAAAGAGATTACAAAGGAAATTCAGATTAAAAAAATATCTTTGCCTAACAATCTAAGGCCTAATATTAAAATAAATCGTAGCTGTTTTTCGGATAAGTTATGTTACGTTAAGTTAGCCTAGGGACCTAGCTAGATCCCAAACAAACTAGTCCTTATGGAACGCCAATTGTTCGTTATTTAATTATTACATAGAAAAAGCTAGATTTTTAAAGAATTTGCAGTAATTTTTGGAAATGTTACGTAAAGTTGCGCCATGTCGGTCTAGGAAGCTAGGTCCCTAGCTACTAGAGGCCCTTATGGATCTATTTTAGTAATTTTAATGTTTAAAGAAGTGCTGGATATTTTTAAAAAATCATACTAATTTGACCTAGAGACCTAGGTATCTAATAAATTGTGGTTTTTATGAACAACCTATTTTTTGTTATTTAACACTTAATATAAAAGAAGAATTAGATTTTTTAAATAATTTGTAATAATTCTTTGGATACATTACGTTGCGTTGTTATAGGATCAGGGTCCTAAGTCCTTAAAAATCTGCGGCCCTATATATCTTAATTCCTATATTTCTTTTCTTTAACTTAAATATTCTGAAAATGCTAGAAATTTAAATAAATCGTAATTTGTCGTTCAAGTGTCTGAAAGAAGCATAGCTAATATATACCTATATACAGTTAAAGGATTTGAGATTGAAGTAGTAGATTTAAGATTTCAAAGATAATACGAATAATTTAACCATCTTTATGTCCTTTATTTAAAATAAAAAAATTTAAGTATATTTTCACAAAATATTCATAAAATAATATGATTATTGTACCCAGAATAAATATCTTGGATTCCTTAATACTTATTGATATGTTTTATCCTTAATCCCCAATAAAGCCCCAATCATTTCCAGCATCATTCAATTTTCTTTTATCGAATTTTAAAATGTTTTCTCAATTGGATTTCTTTCCGTTCTATAATATTAAAGTTCACCCCGGAAAACCTTTTTCCACAGTGTATTTGCATACCTCTCTCTGGCTTTTCATGGGGGATTTTCATACACACGATGCAAGCTCACATCAGGCAGAAGCCATAGAGTAGAAAATCTCGAAGGACATTTTGGCCGTAGTCCAAGAGTGAAATTTTTTTCTTTTTGTTCCTCCTGTGTTTTTCCTCTTTCTCTTTCTGTCTGATCTAACCTAACCACATCACATGGTTGGTGTAAGAGGAGGTTTAATGCAAACATAATGTTACATAGTGCGTGGAATTTTCTTCACCCCTCTTTTGGTGGAAAAGAAAATATAGATGTGTGGGGAGAATTTTTTTTTTGGTTAAAGTGGGCGGATAAAATGTCTAAATATTTATCAAATGGTTGACGATGATGATGAGCAAATGGCTACTTTTAATATTAGCATTTTATACACATATAGGGGAAACTGGGGTAATTCGGTGAATTTTTGGGAGATAATTTTTCCCGAGTTCCATGGAAATATTTGAGATTTCCCATGAGAAGTATCTTATAGGAAATTTTCCGGGCTACAACTTTGTCTCAGACGATTTTTCTCTATCTCAACGGGAAAATGCTTTTTCAGGCTATTTTCCAAACCCTTCCAAATTTGCCTGTTCCAAAAATCCTGGGGTAAAACGGTTAATTGCGTTTTTTTTTTCGCTAATCTTAATTTAATGAAATTATTTTAGCAAGGCACTATAATATCTATTGAGAATGAGAGATTTGTGTACCAATTAAAACTTTTTTTTAATAAAAACAATACAAAAAATTAAAAAAAACGTTTTTATGAAATAAACTTTTTCATTTTTTTAGTTTTTCAAAATTGGTAATACTGAATGATCAAACATCGTAAATTGTATATAATAGTTATACTTATTAAGGGAAATTATTCTTTCAAAAATTTAAAAAGTTATTTAAAAAAAAACACCAAATTCACCAATTTGCCCCAAGCGGTACTTTTTACTATTAGTGTTTTACGGAAAAACTCGGAAATTTTTTTCGGAAAATTCAGATTAGATTCGTGTTTAGCAATAGTCACTCTGTCTAAAAATGCATTTGGATCAAAAATATTGTAGAGAATTTCACCAAAACTGAATTTTTAGTTGAGAGGTCAGAGTAACTTTGAGGTTCGAAAAATTTATTTTTCAAATAAAAGCCAAAATATTGAATCAATTATTATGAAACTTTCTAGGTTTAGGCAGGGGTATAAAGTGCAACTACTGACAAAATTAGACAGATTAGCTCTCACTGCTTCTTGAGTTATTAATTTTTATTATTTTTCCGATTCACCATTTTACCCCAGTTACCCCTACATACTATATACAGACAACACGAGGAATTCTGGTGATTTTCAATGAAAATTTTGGCATTTTCAGGGTGGCTAAATTTAGCAAAAAGAGAATAAGAAAAAAAGAAGTAACACCTATTAATAACAATGCTTAAATAATAACCACTTTCTTCTATATGGCCAGTTTTCTCCGAGTGAGTGGGTGGCAATGTTCGTGGGTGAGATTTTATGTGTCTGTGAATTTTAATTTAACTTGCTGCTGGGTTTTTTTTTCTTCTCCCCGGGAAAGGGAAATGTTGATATAAAGAGAATTATATGAAATTGTATAAATGGGGGAAATGTGGGTGATTTTCTCACCAGGCAACAGTAGAGGTATATAGCATTTTGTGTATTATATACATAGACTACCCCCACGAGTGTGGGAGTGGGTGAATCCAAAAAGGAGGACACTGAGTTGTGGGAGTGAAAGAGATGAGGTGGTGTTTTGGCGACAACACCAACCATGGTAGTTGATTTTTTTTTCGGATGTCATGAAAGCGAGATGGATAGAGGGTAGAAAGGGGTGGTGTAGCTGCGGGAGAGGTAGAGTGTAGTACGTGCAGAGCAAAAAGCAGGAGAGGGATGTAGGTGGCTAAATTTGACTACCTATGTATGTATTTAGTGATGGTGTGTGATTTTCCCTTCTGTGTATGTGTGTGTATTTGGGGAGAAATTTTCCCGAGCTCTTGAATATTAAATGAAGTGCTGCTCCCGGTTTGCTTTTATGTGTGTTGCTATCAAAGAAAATCGATTTTCCTCCGTGTACTTCTCGCGCAATTCCTCCCCAGGGTTGGTGGTTCTGTTCTTTTTTTTCTACTCGTTTTGCCCCGTGCGGGGGTGCTTTCAAATCTGCAGCCTTTTCCCACCAATCAAATATGTTACGTTGTGTATATATATGGTGAGTGTTGAGAGGGAAGAAGAAGAAGAAAAAAAATTGTGATTTTCCGCACTTCCTTCCATATCATCGTATGATATGGGTTTGGTTGAGTTCAACACTTGCACATCAAGGTGGGGGAGGGATGATGGTTGGGACAGGAGATTGATGACGATGGGATATTTTGCTCTCTATATATGGGAATGATGATGATAATGGTGTGGTTGGAATGTATATGGGGTATGAGGAAATTTGCTATCAAGGAGCATTCATGGGAAAAGGATTGAGTGGTAAAAAAAAAGGAAGAAAATGGGGTATGTCTCTCAATTTTCTTCATGCGTATTGTGAGAGGGTAAAAAGGCTGTTGCCATCTTGTGGGTGTTATGTACCAAAAGCAAAAAAGTTTTCCTTTTCATTGAAGGGCATGGGGAGGAGGTATGTGTGTGATATAATATCAAGATGGAAAGACCGTAACCAACCTACACCGTTATAATGTCATACCACCCACATTTTCCCCAGTGACGTTCAACCATATCGACCAAAGTTTAGGTTGAAAAAAAACGGCCAATAGCGTTAATTTCGTTAAACGTGTGCTGTCTGGTGGAGATAATAAGTGCGATGATTTTTTTTCTCTTCGGTGTATTTAAAGGAAGCTAGTGGGTGGGCTCCTAAGTAACTAAATGAGACTTAAGTGTGATTTTGAAGAGGGAAATGTGTCACCCTAATCCCAGCACTAAGTAGGTGATTTTCTCCTAAGAGATTTGCATAAATTGATTAAAGCTTCATACTGTTGCTACCAGCTTGAATTTTTCATTCTATATATTAAAATTATATATTATGTAGGTATAGGTTGCTGTAAGGGCTTTGTGCTATGCACATCAACCTAAAAACATCATTCAATTTTCTATTTTACCTCTAGAGGGTTTGTTCTTCAGCATAGAAACCCCATTTGTTATTTTGGAATCTCCATAGAACACGAATGAAAAAATATATTATATTATATAGCTTTCGTGTAGCTTTTCATAATGAGTGTGGGGGGAAGAGGGAGAGAGAGAGAGAGTGAGCTTTCAAGTGGGTGTTTAATGTGAAAATTTTTGGGTAAAAGCATCCGGGTGGTGGTGAAAATTTAAAGATGGAGGCGCCGCCCATCTAATTTCCGGGGATTTGGTATTATAGTGTCGGTTTCATTGAAAGCAACACACAGAGTATTTCACCCGAGAGAGAGATGGGAGAAAAAGCGTGTGAGAGAGAGGAAAATCCTCATACCAAATCGATCGCGCATTTTCACCAAAATGTAGATACATATAAATACATCTACATGTTAGTATATAATGTTAGGTTGTTTTCCCGACTTTCCCATACTGCACACATCTGTAAAACCGCCCAGGATTCCACCACACCGATGTCACGGAGTCTGCGGAAGGAGCTGTGGAAGAAAAGCTCTATCCCGGTGTTATAGCATGAGAGCATTCAAATCATTATGTGCGGCAACGTGAATACATATACCGCCACAACTCTTCCCGTCTCTCATCTTTTATAACCCAAGAGCAGCTCTCTTTTGCTGTATCTACAACAGCAACTTTGGCACATACAAGCTGACACTGGGGGAGGGTTAGAGGTGGGAAAACTCTGAAATGTCAGCCATAACTGTTTGACACAATCGCAACAGAGACTAAGAGTACCATCGAGAATATTGGGGGGGTTTATCAATTCCGCTCCCTGGGGGCATTTTGCATTTTATCACGCTTCTCCATGGATTTCTGTGCCTTCCAAGGGCACCCCTATACGCAGAGATAGCACGAGATTTTCCGGACTTTTCGTAAATTTTAAAGGGTTCCTAAACTAGGGGAGAATTATTCAATTTACAATGATATTACTTCTCAGAGAATTTCCGTTAAATGATACATACTTCATCCGCTAGATCCGCTACATACCGACATCTTGAATAAATTTAAAAGATAAAGTAATGAAAATGTTCTCAGGGTATATTTTTGGAAAATATTGCATTCTCAGAAATAATGTGATTTTGTTTCTATTTATAAGTTCTTCACATTGTGTTTACAATACATATTTATAGTGTTCTTTGTGTGTGAAAGATGAAAAATATGCTTATTTTATGAGTTTTCATTGAAAAATTAACAAAAATCAGCGGAAAAAGGTGAAAAATTACATGTTCCTCCTGGGATACGAACCATCGATTGTAGCAATGAAAGACTAATGCGCTATCCTCTGAGCCACTTAATTGCACAAAAGGGATATGGGATCTTATGCATAAGGATCGAGTTTACATTTTTGGTCGTTCTTTTATACAAAATTATTTATTAGGATAAAATATAAAAATAAATATATCCTGAAATGTGAAAAATTAATTAGATATCTATATACTTTGGAATTTCTTGTTTAAAATGCGATTTTCTTCTATCACTGTGAAAAAAACTTCAGTTAAAAAAAAAGTGCCAATTGGATGATTAAACAGAATCAATCTGTAGCTTATGAATTTGACCAATTAATTTGATGGAAGTTATTTGAAAGGATCAGGAAGGACGAAAGACCAAAAATTAAAAAAAAAATCGGAGCTTTGGCCAAGAATATCTTTTTGAGCCTAATGAAACTTCCAAAAATTATTTTCACGTCATTCCCTCCGCTGGATTCCTTACGGTTCTTGAGGGGTTAACTTAAGAATTTGATCAAATAATTTCCTCGAAGTTATTTGATAGTTTTATTCAATGAGAGAGTAATTTGATCATTTCAATAGGTGAAAGCACATTAGTGAAAATGTAGTTTGACCAAATTATATTGTCTTATATCTTTCATCAATCTATTTTCGTCTTTTTGATAAATTCAAGTGTTGGAAGCATTACTATAACCATTTCAATCTGCTATTGTGTCTTTTCACTGAATAACTTTTACGCTTTTGACTGTTTGTTTTTGCTATTTTGACTGTTTCATACCTTTGATTGAATAACTCTGACATTTTTGATAATTTAAATAGGATCTTTTATCTTCGGTCATAATGACTAAATGTATTCAATGAAAATTCTTTTTCGTTGATTACTGCAACGGTTTTTACCAAACTTTATTTTTTTTTAAAGAATGATACAAATTATTAAAGAAAATTCTTCTAAATATCCAATGTTCATGTCTTTATTTATGTTTTTTGTAAGAATCATTGAGGCAGGTGAATGTTGCAGTTTTATCATAATTGAAGTTAATATGTGTATTTATGTAAGTTAAATTATATGATTGTTAAAAGAAGATATTTCGGTTTTATGGTAATTGTAATTCAAAACATCTTGTTATTATAGCGCCATGTATATTAATCGTTAAACACATGCTTGCACAGCCATTATAATTTCTTAGGGGAAGCTATACATATCAGGGATAAAGTTTCATATATATAATATGTAGTGTAGAGTATACAATGCAAATGCTTGAAGTTGATCCACCCCTCTGTTGAGGTATTCCAAAATGACTGTATTAGATGATGATACTACTAAACCATGATGATGTGTATGTGCTTCCTTTACCCAACTAACAAAGAAATTCAGGGATGATTTTTTCTCTGTGTGACAGACTTTTTGCAATTCCGAGTTTTCTTGCCTTGCCGCATGTTTCCAAAGGAAGGAAGGAAGTTTTGAGAGTATACAACGATATGTTTACAAGATGAGGGGAATGTTTCTTTTTTCAAGTAAAGTTCTCTCACAGTCGTGGATCATTTCAGTGGATAATTTTTGCGTAATTGCTAGTCTCTCGGTGAGGTATGTATGTAATGCTTTTGGTCATGTTTCGAAAGAGGCCCCGAGAGTTAGGTGAATTCTCAATTTTTCTCCTGATGTTATATGCGGTGTGTCCGTCCATCTTTCTCACTCATGCTCTCAATCATCAATGTTTTTTTTTCTTCTTGAGCTTCCTCGCAGTCGCGCGCTCTCTTTTGGGTTTGTGAACATTGCAAAGTACACCGTCATCATTTCACCACCATTCGAACCCACCGTGCGGTAGAGTACAATTCAAGTTTTGTGCCGAGAGAATTTACTCAAATGTGCTATGGGTTGGCTATGTTGATATACCGTGCAACATATATAATGTATAGATAGGTGTAGGTATATATAGTATGGATGTTAGATATATATAATGTCCACATATATATATGTTGAATGGTTGGCGAGTGAGATGGCATGAGAGGTGATGAAGTGGAGAGGAAGAGGGTTCAAATAAAAAGACGAAGAAGAGTGGGCAAAAGCAAGAGGCATAATCTGCTGTGTTCTCTCTCTCCTCCGACATTCGGATCAATATTTTTAGTTATTTTAGTCATGCTGTCGTGTTATAACCAAATCGAAATGGTGTTGTGTGAATTCAGCCGATATTCCAATTATTAAACGTACAACAAAATACGGTGAAAGAAGAATTTATTCTATGTTATGTATATAGAGGGGAAGAAAAGTTAAGAAAGATTTATTCTAACATAGAATTGTGGGGGAGTCTCTTTGATTTTTAAATTTTCCACCATTGCACAGTGCTTTGTGTCCTTTTGCCAAGAAAAGAAAAAAAAGGATAAAAATCATATTTTTCAAGTGTTTTTGAAAGTGTTTAACCAGTGTGAAGTGTTTAATTGACTAAAAATCTGTCAAAAGTTTTTCGCCAAAAATATTGATTGTTCCACTAGAATAACAAAGTAATTTTTTGTGTGAAAAAAAAAAGAAATTTCTAATTGAGGAGGATTTAAAAGTAAACCTACCTATGTATAAAAATGACGTGGAATTCGTCAGGTGTCAGCATTGGGTACTATCCATATAAAAAATGACTATATAGGTATATATTGATTTTAATTTGCTATATTTCCACATATATATTTGTTCTCTCTTTACATTACATTTTAGTAGGTATAACAAGTTAGTGGCAACATTGTGTGCTAAATGAGTGTGTAAATTTATATTTCAATCAATCACTTATCTGTTTTTTTTCTGTTTCTTTTTTTTTTCTTAAATTAAATTGAACGGTGCGTGCGAGAGAAAATGGTGGTGATGATGGTAATAGGAAATGTGCCAAAGATTTGTGCTTCAGGAGTAATTTGTCGCCATATTCATTTTCCCAAACCAACAAATAGATGGTGCCACGAATCCATGACCTTTTCGGTCGGTCGGTGTTCAAGTCCTATATACACTCTTTTGCTCAATTATACATACCTCTCTCTCTCCTTCTTTTTCACTTTACAATTATGTGTACATATATATACTGTAGGTAGTATAATATGTATTTAAAAAAAAAAGTTCTCTATTGAAAAGAGCCCCCGATCGTTATATACATTCAAAGTATCTTAAGTTGTATATATACCTACATATATAATACAACAAGTAGTGGAAAAAGAAGAAGAAAAAATATAGTACATTTGTTGATCGTTTTACACACATCAAAAACGGTATTTAACTCTCTCGTCGTTCTTCTTGTTTTTTTGTTCTCTCTGTTGTTTTCTTCATATTCCTCCGTATTGCTTGCCTTCTTATAATTCCTCTACGAGAGCTTTTTATTATATAGCTATATAGTATGTAAACGTACACACATAGTTGCTATGTTGGACAAGAGAATCGCGCACTCTATAAATATAAATCTCATGGTGCTATAGCATGGAAAAATGTAAATTATAGGAATTTTAGAGAGAAGAGCAAAGATGAAGAAAAAAACGAGTATAGTAGCCTATAAGTGAACACATAATGTTGCACCATCTCACTCTATCTTATACTACCAATCTTGTCGTCGATGCGAAGATGAATTCTAATTTGCTCTGTGTGTGCTTTGTACTTGATCTTTTTTTTTCATCATCAACAAAGTGGACTCCTTCTGTACATTTTGTTCGATTTTTTTCGTGGAATTCTCGTATCTGTCGCGCAATTTCTTACCAAATGCGACCCAACAAAATAAATTCCATTTATTTATAATACACCCAATATATACACACAACCATGTTACATAGCAATTATTGGTCGTATCAGTAGTGCACTAGAGTTTGTTGGAGTATGTGGACACTTTATCGTGGAAAATATTGTGAGATTTTTATAAAGTCTTTGTAATTTATCTAAAAGAGAAAAAACTCCATAAATCAAAGTCAAATAGGGTAAGGTGCACTAACATTGAGCATTTTAGAAGTATTATTACTTTTACTGTGTCATTGATTTGTTTGCTATGTATTTACATAGTCTGAATTTTGTGTTGCTAAGAAGTTAGTAAATGTAAAGTACATAGATCTCTTGATGATAGATTTTAATCGTGATACGTTAAATCGACCGTCTTTTAGGCATTTTTATAGGCTTTTAATTGTTTTACAAATATTCCGAATAGTCATTTTCAGAAACAATAATAAAGTATTTAATAAGATAAACATAATTAGATATACGCCATAATATCTAGATATCAACATAGTTCGGTATATGTAGTGTCGTTGGGCTGTTATAAAATAGCTATAAACTGGAAAGATAAAAGTTTAGGATGCTAGGAAAGAATTTCGAATTGGATCGTATTAGAATGAAGAAAGGACGTAAACAACCTATGTTGGTATAGATACCGATTAAGGATATCAGTATAGGATGTAGCCGAAAACAGAAAGCTGACGGATTTTTTGTTCTTTATAAAATTTTAAAAAATATTTTTATTGCTCAGAGCTTTGCTCTAAGTTCAGAGCTTAATTACAAAAATTATTACAAATAATAATAAAAAAATAGAAAAACTTAAGATTTATTTCTTCTTAAAACTGAACCAAGATATAAAACACCAATGGCGTAGCCTGGGTAGGTAGAAAAAAAGAAAGTCAGACAACCTTGATATTCCTAGCCAAGAAATTATTTCCAAACGTTGAATTATTAGAAACATTAGGATTTTTTTCAAAATCAATAATTACATGTAAGAATTTAAAAATGATTTTCCTACGTTGGATAAGAAATGTCAAACAATGAAGTAACTATCAAATTTTAGAAAAATGAGACGTCAAACATTTGAAAAAAAATGTTGAACGTTAGAATGGAAGAACATAAACATTAAATGTTTGATGATAAGAAACGTCAAATTAAAGAAAATTTTATCAAATATTGAAAAAAATAATGTCAAACGTTAGAAAGTCATTGATTATCATTAGGAAAAAAATCGAATGCTAGAAAATAAACGTCAGATTATTTAAAAATGCATTAACCTTTATACTATGGTTAAGTGATCTGAATCTTTTGAAGTGTCGACTAATTGAAAGATCGATCTTTATAAAGGATTTTTACACTTTCTAAAACAGATTTCTGACTACACCCCTGCAAAAATTCAAACTTTTCTTTCTGAGTTTTTAATTTTACTCAAATTATCTCAAAATCCAACGATAATATAAAATATCTCAACAGTACTTCAAATACTTTAAAAGCCAAAGGGTAGACCCCATTTTAGGTCATTTTAATTTAGGAGAGATAGAGATTAATTCTACCCCTTCTACCACCTGAAAAATTAATAATTTTATTGCTTTCTTCTGCATCAAACTTTATTAAATTGATTATAAAGAAATTCATTTCATACATAATACTTCATATTGATGGTTCTTCTGTCCCGATTTCTCTTTGAATTGGTTTTCACAACCTTCTATATATACAAAATAATGCCTGAAAATCAATCTCTCTGTATATATAGCTAAAATTACACCAAGAGAGTCCAATAGAAAATCAATATTTAGCTCTTGCTGCAGAGTGTGCAATCATCATATAAAATCAATTCAATTGCTGCTTCAACTTGCTCTACGATTGCCAACAATCTCGTGTGTATAGTTTAAATGAAAAAGAAAAAAAAATGTTTAACTTGATATGTGGTTGTTTTTGTGAGTTAACCAGAAATTAATATATAATGTGAATATGTGTGAATGGAAAAAATAAGCTTTTATATTGTGGAGAAAAAAAAAGAAACCCCGATGTTTGTATTGGGAATTTTTCTTCTTCTAAAAGGTATAGAAGGAATATTGAGCGAGGGGGTTAAGCATAAACTACAAAAAAAAAAAAACGTTTTTTTTTTAAATTAAAAGTACGTATGTTTAATATGGTGGGAACGTGAGGGAAGTGAGTTGAATACCACATTAAAATATATATATCGTGTTAATGGTGAAGCTGGTTGAGTGTTTAAAATTAGAAATAATTTATTTGACTTTACAATCTAATCGCTAGAGTGGGATAGACTATTTGTGAAAAAAAAAATTGTTGAGTTTTTTTTGTGGGTGAACCATTGCGCTTTTTCTTGCGTCTCACTCGCACCCCAGAGTACGGATAAATTTTTTCAATGGGTCATGAAGAAGAAAATAGTTTTGTCAGTTCAAGTGTATGATTTACACATATTTTCCGTAATTCTCTGTGTGAAATATTTTCATTTTTTTTCTTATTCGTCCATTTTGTCTGTGGAGGATTTTATGAAGTTGATAGTAAAAGCAGTATGGAGATATAGGTAGTATAAATGTATGTATATAATAGTGAATTAGATGTGTGCTACTGTGATGAGAGTGATGGTGGAGTTTTTTTTTGGAGAAGAAGAAGAAAAAAATATTTGAACGTGAGCCACTCGATAATCCACCATTTTCTTCACTGTTGCGTGTTATCGCCATTTTTCTTATGGGTTCGGATGTTCTTTTGTTTCGAGTGGCGCATAATATGTACATATGTATATATAGTATGCTCTGCTACTCTCTGGTGTGTGACGCGGGTGAGTGGGGGAGGCCACCCGAGAGGGGAAAAATGGTATACGGTCAGAGTCTCTAAACATTGCGGATGAGAGAAGATGATAATAGTACAGCTGGGATGATGGTGCGAGGTCTCTTTACTATACATACATATATAATTTGAATTGGATAGTGTTGCCATATTCGCGCGGTAGTGTTGCAAATGTCCAAACGAAGCGCATCCGGGGGGGCCGGTAGGAGGGCGGATGATGTCGGATTTTGTGAAGTATAGTAAATGCGCGAGGAGAGTTGATACGGATTGTGTGTGGACCAAAGAGGCAAAAAGGGAATTGATAGGAGATTCTCTCAAGTGTGGCCATCTCTTTTTAACCAAAGTATTTTAGAGCCCCAGAGCAATTGAATTTATACACATATCTATGTTTGTGGCTGGATGCAGTATGTTGTATGTTGCCCCCAATGCGAAAGAAGGGTATTGGCTGATGTGTGCAGTTCTGGTTCTCTGGGTTCCACCATGTCAAGTTTTATACAGAAGGCTGCTGTCCTTCTCTCTTTTATATGTATATACATTTGTAATGTAGGTAGGTAGGTAGGTTGTAGGTAGTAGGTATATATGGGAATCCTCCAACATAACTTTTTCCCCTTCTCTCACCCCCGCACAATGGTAACACTCTCTTCTGGTATGATGATACCTACATTTATATAGCAGAATATATAGCAAGTAAGCAAAATTGTCTGGTGGAGCCTGTCCCCACTTTTTGATGGCCTCCGCAGCCGCCGTTTTGCCTTCTCTCGGCTACTGCAGCAAAATTTCGCTCACAGCACGACTGATGGTGTGATACCGACAGTATATAGGGAGTCAATTGAGGAGTGCAAAGTGTAATAGCGCGCGCTTGGTGCTTTGGAGGTTTTTTTCTTTTTTTTCTTTTTCAAAATACATCTTCAGAGTGTACAACACATATTCCACACTGTTTTCTCACTCACAGTGATTTTATATGGAATTGGTTTCAATCCAAGCTACAATTTTCACATTTGGTGTATCAGATGAAAACTATACACACCACACTCTAGCTTGCTTGGCGTGTTGATTCCACTTCCTCATCGGGTCACCTTTTTTTTTTGCTTTTTGCTTCTTCATTAATACGCGCTCCATACCTCCTCGTACATCTCTTGTTGAGTTTTTAACTCGTCCAATCTGACATTTTATTTTAAAAGGCCACCACAGTGTCTCATCTACCGCCGATGACAGTGAAGGTGTGACTTTACCACTTTACCTCTTTAATAATCATTTTTCTTGTCTACAAGTTGAAACACTACAAGTGTTGTAATATTATATTTTGTTTACAAAAGTGACCACAATATTAGAGCGCCACATACATATTTAGGTGTTATAGGTATGAGATTAGTTAGTAGCCTAGGAAAGGTCGTGTATCATACGAAAGGAAAAAAAAACTGCTGAATATTTTGTGAAAATAGTAATTTTTTTGTACAGTAATAACTGGGTGTGTGTGTAAAATCTGGTGTGGAAAAAAAGTATGAATGGACGAATAGTACTCCCGTTGCTACTCACGTAGAAAAATTAATAGTTAGCGAGAGGAATATAGAAATAAAAAACATCCGACGGGGGCGCCACAGTGTGAGAAAAAGTAGTTAAACTATAAATAATTCTAATGTCAAAATATGTATTTTTAATGATGTTTAAAAAAAAACCTCCCATGTGACAATAATAAATGTCAAATGGTGAGTAATTTCGGGCACGAGAGACGTTAAACGAAGAATGCGCAACAGGAGGGAGTATGTATGACCGTAGCAGCCAACAGTAGGTTACTGACTGATTCGAAATGTTGACTTGCCAAGAGGCAAAACATATAAAATTCCATTCTGTTTACCCACAAAGTGCTGTGTATTCGGTATTTTACGGTTTTATACAAGAGTGAGAGAGAGAGAGAGAACGAGAGAGTGTGGAAAATATACACAGTGGGAAATGTGAAGCGGGTATATAATCAGAGTGTCTACGGATCTAACAAGAGCATACAAACATAATATTTCCAACATACACACATACAAATAGTCATGCTCAATGAGTGACTGGTCGATTAATAAAAGCCAGACGCCGCCGCAGCCGCCGTCTGGTGTCCCACCGAGTAACCAAACCAATCAGCCAACCAACCCACCGAATGCACATAGCGCAAGGCATATATTTCCGTCCGTCGTAGGTCGTCGGTATTTGGTACAATATACTTTAGCGCGCGCTTCAAGTACATCGTCTGACACTTCTACATGGCAAAACGAGCTGTCAAAATACGCAGTCTCTCTCGCTCTCTGTGGGTATAAACGATTCACATCCGAATGACTACCGAATGTGTGAGTTAGAGGCAAATTGTGAACGCAATGTTGAGAATGAATTTTCTCTGTGTAAAATTTTTGCTATATGTAAGCCGATCGGAAATCTCTCTCTCTCTCTCGTGCGTTCTCTCGCACGTTGGGAATAAAGTGAGAGTAAA
The DNA here is from genome assembly GCF_024334085.1 of Lutzomyia longipalpis. Lineage (NCBI taxonomy): Eukaryota > Metazoa > Arthropoda > Insecta > Diptera > Psychodidae > Lutzomyia > Lutzomyia longipalpis. Next base: position 13,130,350 of record NC_074708.1, on the reverse strand, counting down.
ATTTGTTATGTTTCTCTCTCGTCATGCATCTTTTGGTGTATTGTTAGGTTTGACTTTAAATTGACGCGCAGTCGCGCTTTAATGTGGCGCTAGTGTATCGGTATATGTCGGAGTGTACGGTTCGGTTGAAGATTATATATACGTACGCGCGCGGGGACGGTGTGATAAGGAGAATTGTGTGGTGAGTGGCAATGGCGGAGGGCAATGTGTGTTTAATTCCATGTTATGCTTATAGGGGGCAGGGAGTATGAATTGCCAGAAGAGATGTGTGTTGCCAGAGTTGAAGTTCTCTCCACCTTGGTGTTGTTGCTTTTTTTTTCTGAGTGTTTTTCTTTTTCCTCTCTCTTTACAGAGGGCTACTCGTTGCTCCTTGTTTCCCATATTATGATTATTTTTTTTCGTTCTCTCTCTCTCTCTCTCTGTATTGGCGTGAAATGTACTATGAGTATGCGCCTGATGTGTGTATGCTGCTGTATGTATGTTGGGAGGGCTTTTTTGTATGGCAAAAAGCAAATGTATTAAATCTGGCAACTTGAGATCCGGACCAGCTGATCGGTGGAAGTGAGATAGCGTACTATTACGTTGTATAATGATAAATAATATGGCAGTTGTATCTCTTTCGCACCCACGTGCTGCATGTTTATAATTGGTTTCTATATATCCTACATTATACATATGGGTAGAGATATAGTGTATAAGAAATAGAATATAGAGTGAGAAGTTTTTTTTTTACATGGTGCGCCACATTGAATTCTTCACAATATTAAGAGTGTTGATATTCTACGTTCTTCCATAAACTCTCTGGGATTTAATCATACTATGTATATCACTAGATTATATATAATGATGATTTTTTGTTGTTGGTTTGGTTTAGTTTAGATATAATATATATAGCCGAAGCTGCGGGATGGTTGTACGCGCACTTGGTGTTAGGATTGGAGAAGAAGTGTGACGCGTCATTCGGGGACGAGTTGTGTGATGGTGAAGCAAAAGAGGCATAAATGTGTTTAATATAGCGCGCGACTTAACTATTAATTCCGGTTTATGCCGCACCATGTCGTTGCTATCATAAGCATTGGTTACACTCCTCGGTATCCAACACCATACTTCCCCATACAATAAGCGCACGGTGTGTGTAACAAGTCTGAGAAATTCGATGAATTCAACCGAAAACCTGTATCTCGATTCTCCTGCAATGTGAGATAATGTTGCTGCTGCTTTTTGTACTCTAAACCAAATGCTATATATATATATATGTATTTATATATATACGTATGTTGTGTATGTTGATATTGTGAATAGATGGCGATATGTCTCTCATTTCTCTTCACCACACTTCTCAGTTGATGGTCTCATTTGGTGGATTTTGGTGCTGTACCGAAGTTTTCTCCCTTCCCTGCAGTAATTTTTATTATTTTATATACATATTTCAAAATGTGAAAATTGTGCGTGAAAATTCTTTAATTTTTTCAAAGTTCAAAGACTAAATACGTTTTTAAAGGGTTTTTGCACAAGCTAAAGGTATCTAACTACCTATACTTTGTACATTGATATTTGTTTGTACTATTTATGCAAAATTTAAAATCTTTTTTTTTTGGAAAATTTCCATAATTAAATACAAGACATACCATGTTGTGTATATATACGGAATGTTTAAGTGTTTAATGGAATCCGGGATTGGAATTGTTGTATGGAAATTTTCAAAAGTCTAATATAATTTTTGTATGACGTTGTAGAGATTTAATATTCGTGTGCAAAAATGATTCTCTCTCACATCTGAGTTTGACTCTGTCTTACAAAAAAAAAAAACGGAGAGATAAAAGGCATATTCACCTTGTGGGGAGAGATTGCATAGTCGCGCAGAGACCTACATGCCGTTTTGAAAAAGACGACGACGAAGGCAAGAATAGCGAGATACAGGCACTCTCTAAAATTTTCAGTGGGTAAATGACTTAGAGGAGGAAAGATTGGTTTGTAAAGTCTTGACGAAGCTTTGCACGGCGCGTTGTCTTCGGTTGGTGCGCGCGAGGGGAGCAGCAGCAGACCTCGAGATCCGAAAAGGGATACAACACTAACAGTGCGCTGTTGTCACTTTTTCCACTCGCAGGTCAAATCACGGGTGTCGGGTGGTTGGGCATTGAGACTCAATCCAGTGAGTCACAAAGTTTCATCTCGCCTGGAATGAAATTCAATATTACTTTACAACAAAATACATTTTCTTGGTTTGTGTATTCTCTAAATTGGGAAGTTTCCGTTTCGGGTTTTGCACACACTGGGAGTTTAATAGAAATTTAGAAAAAAAATAGGATAGTACAAGGCCCCGATTATACATATAGGAGCTTGCCAGGATCTGTGAGGTATTTTATCAAAAGCATTGTGTGCGGGTGAACGCAAAGAGGAGGGAGGGTGTGGGAGTGAAAAAGAGAGAAAAGATTTTCATGTGAAAATGGCTGAAAGTGTATGTGCGGAAAATTTTCTCGTCCTCGACACTCGGTATTTTCACCCTATATATATGTACGTATACTTGACGTAATATTGATTTTCCAAGTGAAACAAACCTTTTTTGGTAAAATCCGATAATACAGAAGGAATACTGACTGGGTGTGTTGCTCTTTCTCTCGCACATAGCAACACTTTTCTCATATATATATGTACATATAGTATGAGACACTGTGTGGCTGCGAAATGGTATTGAGTACACTTTTCGCTTGATAGAAGTTATGAGATTTTTTTTAACGTATAGCGCTTGTCTTTTTTTCCACCGAAAGAATCGTGCGGGGTCTGTGGAAAATTTTTTTTCTTATTCTCCACACTATGGCAAAAGCATAAAACGCAAAAAAAACATGGTGGTTTTCACTCCTAATGCCAAAGAAGCGGTCAAAAGAGTTTGGGTATTTTATTGTCTTGACTTTTGGATAGTTCCAAAAGCAGCAGAAATGGTATGAAATTTGTAAAAGAGGTGACAGGTGGCTACATTGGGGACTAACTTGCACCGATCAAGTTGAGGAAGTTTATTTTAAAACAGTCTCACTGCTATACATGATAGCATGTAATGCATTTCGTTTAAATGGGATTATATTGTGGAGTGTTTTTAGAAGTGGAATAATGCTGCTTTACTGGGGAGTGGTGTGTAGTGTATGGAGTTGATGATGGTCAATTGAAGTGTGATGGTATACAGTAGGGTTTCGTAGTAGGGAGATCAGATCTGCTAATACTTAAGGATTAAATGTTCAAAGTTTTGCTGAATTTGTAAGGCTACATTCGCTAGAAGTTTACGGATTGTATGAATAGGCTAACTGTGTAAGGTTAACATTAAGGTAACAGCATAGGGTGATAAAATATTCTCTACTAACTCCGACTTAAATGTCTTAAGTCAGGTTTAAAAAAACAATAAGTTAGGCCTAAGCTTTCCTAACATAGGCCTAAGTCTTTAAGCTTTGCTTTAGTTCCTTAAACTAGGCCTAAGATGTTTAGGCTAAGCCTTAGTTTATTGAACCAGACCTAAATTTTTTAAGTATGTGGTATAGATTTTTTTTATAGTTCCGCTTAGTTTCTTTAAGATCAGGCTGTTAGAACTGTCATAAAACTCTCAGTGCTCTGACCAAAGTAAAGGTGTTAGGGGTATGTGTCAGTGTGTTCTTTCTATATCCTTTCTAGTCTAGATCAAACAGCACAGCATCTATGCTGTGCTAATTCTTCAAGTCCGAGGCTCGCGTTTAACTCTTCCCTTATTTCAGACATTCCAAAATTGTTTATTCTTCATTACTTTTATTTCTTTAATCTCTAAAAAAAGTTCGTAAAATGGAAAATATTCGCTTTGCGAGACTACGACTGTATTCTCTCTATAAGCAATGTTGCTTTTTCATAGTGAATTATTTCGCTTATTACAAAATGTGTGTACAATCATATACCAGTTGCTTTGTATTTGCTCTATTGACATGCACGGAAAAGAAAGTGTAGCTATATATTGAGAGGAACAAAAAGAGATCAAATGACAGGCGAATGGAAGGAGTGCGCGCGAGTGTTGAGAAAAAAAAATGGCTGGTATTGATGGAAATTTTTCAAAATCGTCATAAGAAAATTTTATTGTAGAAACACATGATAGATGGTTATAAAATGCAACAACAAAACAACAAAAAAAAACAAGCAAAATTGGCAACAGTGTAATTGATTTAAATTTTATTTATGTAGATTGTATTTAAAATTCACAACTTTTCGTCTCTTTTTCCGTCTACCTCGTAGATTTTTAGCTGTGTTTCTTTCAGACACAGCTTTTGTGTACCGAGCAAAATCGAAAGTCGTCAGATCGGGCTCAAACTTGGGATGAGCACGAATTAGGGTCCCCACATTCCAAAAAACGTATGCGCCAAAAAAATTTTTTTCCGGCCGGCCGTCCGTCCGGCCGTCCGTCCGTCCGGCCGTCCGGCCGGATCATAAACTTAAATTGCAAGAGAACGGTGATAGATAGAGACTTGCGGTAAACGGCAAAGTTTAAATATCGACCTGAAGAAATCCGATTATGAGGTCAAATCCACCCCCCCACCCCTCCGTCCGCCATTTTGAATAACCTCAAAATTTTGTTTTCACTATATCTCAGCCGCTATTATAGCTAGAGGGCTGAAATTTTGATATGTTGTAGGGGCCATCAAGACCTTTCCAACGATACCTCATTTTCGAAAATCGGTCAAGCCGTTTAGTCAATATGGCCGCCACAATTTTTCATCGAAAATCGACCATAACTCGAAAACGGCTTGACCGATTTTGATCAACTCGGGGTCAAATGAAAGATCTCAACAAACCCTACAACTCTCTAGAACATCAGAAGTTTCAAAAGTGACCGCTAGGGGGCCAAAAATCGAAAACAAAATTTTCGATTAGTTTTCGATGAATATCTCGAAAACGGCGACATAAATTTTTTTCATTTTTTGATATGTTGTAGCTGACCATATTATCTAGCTTCATGCCGAAAATGAAGAAAATCTATGGATCCGTTCTCGAGATATAGCCTTCCAAAGTTGGCATGTCATATCTCGGGTTCTACAAGTCCGATCTTGATCAACTCAAGCGCAAATGAAAGGTTTCGTGAAACCCTACAAATGTCTAGAACATTGCAACTTCGAGAAATGACCGCAAGAGGCGCTAAAATCGAAAACAAAGTTTTCGAAAATTTCGAACTCGAATTTTTCGAAAATGGCGACATAAATTTTTTTCATTTTTCGATATGTTATAGCTGACTTCAAGACCTTTCAAAAAAAAAAAAATTTATGAAAATCTATGGATCCGTTCTCGAGATATGGCTTTCCAAACATTTCTTAGGGTATGACTTTTCAACTTTTCCCGACTTTGCGCGTATTTAAATTAATTCGCGTTTAGGTTTGCTCTCACAAAATTGGTACACTGAAAGAAACACAGCTCCCGTAAGCTTGGTCAGCTTACCAGTACATTTTTCATTACTTCTCTTGTCTTGTTTCGTGCAGCACATAGTTGCTTCATAATCTACGATTATTTCACTATATATATTTGCTATATATGTAGCAAAAAAAAATCCGCAAATGTTTATCTGTGTGGTGGATGGATGGGTTGTGAATGTATGTGTTTGCTGAGGGAGAAAATTAATCTAAAAATGTAATTCATTGGAATTATTTCTCTCCCCATCTCACTCCAAAACATTTCATGTGGTATCTCTTTTCTCAGGGGCAACCCAACAACACTCAATTTAGTGCCACAGAGAGCAAAGTAAAAAACTGTGTGAGAGTAATAGCACACTCTTGAAAATCGGACTAAAATAAAACGAACTGAGAAGAAAAAAAAAAGACGAAACAGAATATTGAAGAAGTGAAGGAGACTTTATAAGAAAAATACTGAAAGAAAAAGATGGGCATGAGTGTGAGTAAAGTGCATAAAGAAAAAAAAGTATCTTCTGAGAAACATGCAAAATAAGTTGTTAAGAAAAAGTTAAGAACAGAATGCGGCAATGAGAAAAAAGTGAACATTTTATCAGAGCATTATCGGGCTAAAAAGACTATTTTTCTGCAAGCGCTGTTACGACAAATGCATTTGTGATGTGTAATGGCGGCGTTCACAATTCAGCGATTCAGAGTGAGTATTTCAGTATTAACTACATATATGTATAAATATATATATGTTTATATATAACATAGTGAATACTACTTTTACAATCTACATTTTCAATTTGTTCACTTCCATTATGGTGTAGACACCATAATCTCATGTGATGTGTTTGCCACGAAATCTTCTTTAAACTCGAGTCACACTTGAGAAGCAAGAAAAAAAAAATAAGAAAAAAAATCGCAAGAAATATCTTTTCGATGAGATATCTTTCGATTTGACGTTAGAGATGAAGAGAAAAAAATCATGCCAATTTGTACAGTAAACAGTGTGATTTAATCGTACACCAAGGTCAGCATCTCGAAAGTGTCTCTATATCTGAATGCGTTTAAAAGCAAGCGACTCTCAAATAAACTGAAAATTATTAAGTATTTAGGGGGTATACAGTATACACAATGTTATAGAAGAAAAATGTTGAAAAAAAGAAGGCAAACTTGCGGCTAAATACGCCATATTGCGAAAATAAGTGCGTACGTTTATTGCACCTTCATTTATTACATATTTTCCTATACATTATATACCTACATATAGACCTGCTGAACGGTGCGCAAAAATGAACATTTTTTTTTTTCTAATTACAATTAGAATATTAATCTTTCGGGTGGAGAGAACATAACGAAATGTATAAACTTCACAAGTGTATGATTAAAAAATGTATCTGGGTCAATTAATTATGCTGATTGCTATGTTGTAGTGTGTGCTTTATATTTACTTATTCTTTTTTTTCTCACACATAGACTCTAAATAACTCGTTGTATGTGCAGGAGTGTGAATGCAGAAAAAAAATGTTAATTTGTCTACTTAATTGACTTCTGCAAGTAGCTCCATTATAATTTTGTGCAAGTTGTCAACTTTAGAGAATGTTTTTTTTAACAGTGTAGTCATTCACAGGTAATTGCACCTCACAAAGGGGTTAATCATTGAGGATTTTTTGTAACTTAGTAGGGGATTAGGAAGGTTTTAACACGAGAATCTTAAGCTGAGATTGTCTTTTGATTCATTATAGAATGAGAATATTTAACAGATAAAAGTTTTAAATTTTATTTTAACTCTTTTGCGTCTTTCACAGTCGCAGTTTTTGGCATCAATTTTCGGTACAAAACAGCAGAATATCTCTTGATATTTAAAACCACAGGTTCCTTACTAAATTCGGCTAAATCTGTTTTCAAAGCCAGGCTTTAGTTTTTCGAGTCGGGCTTAAAATTTTTTCAAAGTTAAGCTTTCAAGACTTTATGGTTAGGTTTAGAAAAATTGAGGATGACACATTTTTGCTGATCTTTATGACTTTTTATACTCTTAGACAATCTGATTTTATTTAAAAAAGAAAAGTCTGTTTTAAGGAAACCTAAGCATACAAAAAAAAAACTGAGGCCCTCACTTGAAAAATTTCAGCCTCAATATAACTTAGGTTTAGCTTAAAAAACAGAAATTCAGATTAGTAAAAACAAGGTTACATAACAAAGAAAACTTATTTAGTCCTAGCCTAAAAGTTTTAAGTCTAGGATGAAAACCTTTAGCCTAGCTTAATTGAGCTCTCTAGAAGAACCTAAATCTAGTCTAAAAATTCTAGACACAGACTGAAAAAATTTAGCTAATCCTACAAATACTAGGTCTATCTAGAAAATCCTAAGTCTAGCCTGAAAGACCTAGACTTTGCTTAAAAAACTTAAACCGCACATTCACTAATAAATTCATATTAGATTTCGATGTAAAATGCACTGTTTTCCTCGGTTTTTCTGTACATTTTTTCTCCAATCGAAAAAGATTTTTTAAAACATTATTACTTTATCATGTAATAGATTAAAGGCAATATTATATTTTCTATTGAAATAATCATGGTATTTTCCACAAAATTGAGCTAATGAAAAATAGCCACAAAGCGACACGGATGATGACAAATAAATCGAAAAGAATACATGAGTACCTACATAGTATATATAATTTTTATGAACATTTTGCGGAGAACTGCTAAATAGCACACGTGAGATGTCGTGTTAATTTCGATGCACCTGGAATTTTGTACCATGTGCCATCACTTTTTTTTGCAATGTGCCAATTTTTTTGTTCTCAAGGAGAATTGACCTGAAGAAAAAATTTTACCTGAAAGTGACACCTTTTACAGGGCAATTTTTGGATGTTTTCTCTTTATGATTGGCATATGCTTTGGCACTTAATGTATTTTATTAAAAATAAAAAGGAGGAAAACATAAAAATTACATTTTTACGGACTTTGGGTATGGTATGATTGAAGACAGAGGAGAAAACTTGTATTTGGATGGTGGATCAAACTTAGAGAAAGAGAGAGAAGGGGGAGTTTATGCATTTTTAGTGTGTCTAAATTGCATTTTCCCATGCCTCTGTAAAATCACAGCAAACACTGTTGGTGCAATTTAGTTTGCAACATAAACTATGTACTGGTATTGTGGAATTATGCTTCTATCTGCCATGGGTAGTGATGCTGGGTGAAGATACAAAACTTGCAAAGAAAATACTTAAAAGTATATAACATGACATGGTATGGCAGTATAAAATACATAGGCCTGTGTATTTGTTTATTGAACTCACGATTATACTCTTGTGGACTTGGGAAAAATGTATATTTTCTATGTAAAAGTTATTGTAAAAATTATGGCAGAAAACATAATCGTGTAGTGAGAGGAGTTTTACGAAGAGAAAGAGAGTTTTGTGTGCAATTTGGGTGAAAGAGAGATAAAATTCAACGATGATTTTTGCCCATATTATTTTTTTTTGAAGCTATTGCAAGATGCAATGTAAAGTAGTGAAGTACGATTTTTTTTCTTCTTATATACTCAACATTTATATACATATGTACTGTACATATTTCATTGCAATATATTCAAAGAATGTGCAAAAGAAGAAGATGGAAAAGTACTCTTGCACAGAATTTCTATCTTGTCCGAGTTGGATTGATGATCTTCTTTCATGTGTTGCACAAGAAGAGAAAAGATGTTGGAAAGCACTATTATATGGTTGAGGGGCAATGTGGAAGAATTTCTTGCAAATACAACAATTCCAGCACGTCCAAGAGATGGGTATAAAAGCTCCACATAGATTGTACAATTTTTAACCAGGGATAGAAACGGTTAATTTCTTCTTCTTGTATAGTTTCTTCGCTTTTTTCTCAAACTCATCTTGAAGAAGCAATAAACGTCTTTAAAAAAAAAGCACGCAGTCTTCAGCACACATATACAATGCGCTGTGATTTAGCATTTTATGTAAAAAAAAAATCACGTTTGGTGACCTTTACTTAACGGATTTTGATGAATAGATCAATACAAAAATACATTTTCCTTACTACTCAAAAAAAAAAAAACTACCAGGAATAGGTAACGAGTGTAGAGAAACGACAAAAAATTAAGAGACGTAGAAAACTTATGAAACTCCTTTCAAAAATGTTCATAAATATCTCAATGTTGCGCGGAGATATGAACTGAACAGTGTGGGCAAGGTCCGGTAAGATTTAGTAATAAAAATTAGTTCAAACTTTGATATTTCGGATAATATCGTTGAAGTGTTTAGAAAGTTTTTATTTATCTTTTTTCTCAAGGGATAATTCTTGGAAATATTTCCTAGAACTCTGAATACTTACGGATTTGCAGGCATCTAGTTGTATTTCGTTGACAGGAGCATGTCCTACCCCAAGAATTGTGAAATGTGTGTCCGTTCCAACGAGACAAATGAATTAATTTACAAAGTTTCATTAGCTTCTGAATAATCCTTATTTTAATCCAGAAATAAACTTATAAATATTTTTAAAAAATTTAAAAAAAATTTTAAATCGGTTAAAAATTGGAAAATTGTTATATTTTGTTAACTGAACTGCCGAAAAGCCTCCTGATGCTTCATATGATCTTAAAAAGGACGAAATTCTATCTAGTTTGGTTAGAATTATCAGCTTTGGACATATTCTGTTCTTAAATGTAATCTGTGCCCAAAATTTCACTTCTAGTTTTTTCACCGCTTTTGTAAATTGAGAAAGAAACAAGAATAGGTCATCTAGGCTTGTCTAGCTCATAGTATGTATGTTGTGTTTGTGGAAACATTACAGCTTCGCGAGTTTTCACACATATTCTAAAATAAGGAGAAAAATCGTAGAGAAAGTCTGTGTTTCAGATTAAAAATCTAACCTCTCTGGTGATGCTAGAATTTTCTAAGAAGTCTTATTTTCTTTTCATTTAAAATTTTTGCAATTTACAAAGGATTTTCTTACTTTTCTTACAAGATTATCATTGATTAAATATTTTTGGTTTTTTCTCTAAAGAGTTATTCATGAGATTTCTTGGGGAATAAAATAATTTTATCGGACTTTGACCACACTGTGCGTACCTGTATACAAAGTGTACGAACGATTTGCAAGCAAATTGGTGAAAATCATCACTTTTTTGTGGGATTTCATGAAGAGATTGTAAACATAAAAATTGGTCATATATTTCCTAATATTTCTTTTCTTTGTCTCTTGGCATTTTTAGTTTTTGTTTCTTTTTTTTTACAATGAGCTTTATGAAAAGCGCGAAATGTTTCACATTTCACCATTTTTTTGTCAACTTTTGGGGGCTATTTTGTTGGGTAGATTTTACCATAAAATATTTTTGTATCATAAACAATAATGAGGCGCGTATAATGTGGAAGATGCAAGAGCGTCAACACGCAGTAAGTGCTATTTTGCAAGAGGTTGGTGGGATTGAAGAAAAAAAATTATTATATGTAGGTATATAAAATGCATGGTACAGAGCAAGTGAAGGAAAAAAATTGCAACCAGTTTCTTCTGTGTATGCTATATATAATATTGGAATGAATTCGATGTGAGACTTGATGTTGATTTTCTTTTTATTTCTTCAATCTCTTTGTTGGTTGTCTTTTTTTTCGGGGTGACTTTACATCGAACTTGCAAGTCTCAAAGTCACAAGGCGCGCACTGCATGATGACTACATGGGTGAAGAAGATAGAGGGCAAGAGAGAGAGAGAGAGAGAGAGAGAGAGTCAGTAGATTCAATGT